>NW_024065130.1:0-120000 GCF_009727055.1 Benincasa hispida
AAAAAGAGAGAGATGAATGCTGCTTTTTTAAGGCTGAATTCAAAGTCTTGTAACAATGAGGCGTCTCACCCTCTCACTGCCAGAGAGGGTCTAGTTATAGTGGACTATATGATTGTTCATTAGAGGAATCATTTGGTACTAAGTGAGGTTAGATGTAACTACACTGGGATCAAACAGTAATTTTTGACATCAGCTGTAGTTACGACGCGAATTTCTGAAGGGTCAACTTTCAATTGATTAGTTATATCCAATGGACACAGAAAGATATCTACTGTGTGCAAGTGCAGTATGTCGGTCTTAATGGAGTGAACGGCGGTTAATGGGGAATATTGATTAATTAATTAAAAAGTGTAACTAATTAATTTCGTATCACATGGAGCTTCAATCTATAGGTTCATAAAGGTCCAATTTGCTAAGGCCAATAAGAATTAAATGAGAATCAAATTAACTTTGGATGAATTTGAATTATTCAAATTAATTAGGGAATTAAATGTATGGAAGCCAATGCCAATTAATTATAGTATATTATGAATACTTATAATATAACGTCTAATGAGAAAGAGATAAATATTTGATAATGATTCAAATGATTAATTATATATAATGGGATTCATATAAAACTAATAGGTTTAAATTAATATAATTATGATCTATAATGAAAATTATAGGTTTATATGAAGGGAAAAAAGTTAGGTATATTTATATGATATATATAATACTATATGTTATATTATAATGGATATAATTATAAGAGTTATTTTAATTTTTATCTTAAATATAATTAAAGGGATTAATTTACGTATGAAGGGAGGTCTATGTAATATAATTCCCCCATCTCTCTCAAACAGGTTAAGAGGGATTTGTAGTGGGAGACTACGTACAATACATCAGTGAATTACTTATGCAAGAATTCTTCCTTTCTGTGAAAATTTTCTCAAGATCTCTCTTCTTCTCACACAAAGTTAACAAGACAAGTCGACAACTCTATCTGATCTCACCTTGAGAATAGTTAGGAAAGTCATTTGTGTGTGGTGTTCAAGAGTCCCTCGCTGCATTCAAGAGAAGCAGAGGAGTTTGTGATTCCAAGGAGATGTAACGTGAAGATAGTTTTTCTCAAGGTAAGTTTCTGGTTTCCCTTCCTCTCTTTTAATTTAGGCAACATGCTTAGATAGAATATTGTTTACCTCCTTTTGTATTATCTTCTCTGGTTTATGTTTTGTTCCAAAAAAGGAATCACCGATACAAGGCGATCAATCGCTTCCGCATCGGAATTCGATTTTTCTATGACTCTTTTTGGAGCTTCTTATTTCAGAGTTTCCTTGTAGAGTCTTATCACATCTTCTTCCTCCACTTAATTTCTCCTCCTCTGTTGTTTCCTTCAGAGGGAGGTTTTTTTTTTCCTCTAACCTCATAAGTGAAAAGGTCATCAACTCTGTCCTCTTCTACTACATGGCTCTTTCCCTCTCTTTGTTGGAAAGGTGTTATGGTCGCATCAGACTCATCCGATTGCTTAGGATCCCGTAACCTTGGCTTCTTATTGTGGCAAGACTAATGTCGCCACATTAGAGTTCTACTGGCACATCTCCTGTTGCTCCTCCGTGTTGACTCCCTAATTTTGATTTCACTTCCTACCGACGTTTCTCCATGCCCCTTCTTCTTCCCTTTTTTTCCTAAATTAAGAAAGTTTAGCTTCTTAAATAAACCCCCCTAGGAATTTCACAGATCGAGGTGTTTCCTACGGTGTCATCTTAAATACCTCTTCTTTAGACAAAACCAGCCTAGACGAAGTTTATTTATGGAAGCAGAGAAAAACTTATAATCCTCTTTTTTGTTACAAAGTTAAAAAAAAAAAAAAAATACCTGTACATTAGGGCTCATACTCATTCCAAATCAACAAGGGAAACTAAACTTTTTCCTTTGTTTACCATCTCTCCCTAATACGTCTTTACTCTTTGTCCATTGACCTTGAAGATGCGATTATTGTCTCGCAGTTCCATAGCACCATATGGGAATATTTTATGGATTGTGAATGGTCCTGACCATCTGGATTTCAGCTTTCATGGGAAGAGCAGCTTTAGCGCGAAATTAAATAACAATACATGTTGTCCTTCTTCGAACTTAATTGGCTTAATCTTTTGATCATGGTACCTCCTCATTTTCTATTTACTCAATTTGCTGTTCTCGTAAGCCTGATACCAAAGTTATTCCAGCTCATTCAACTGCACCATTCTCTTGTCATGCTCCAAATCTAATGGTAAGTAACATGCTTTACAAAATATGATTTAGTATAGTGGCATTTTCAGGGGAGTTTTAAGAGTTGTTCGGTGAGCCCAAAGCGCTTCATCTTGTCTTAGTGACCAATCTTTTTTTTATGGATCCATCATCTTTTCGAGAATACTCTTGATTTGTCTATTTGAGAGTTCATCCAAGCCATTAACCTGGGGTGAAACGTTGTAGTTATTTGATGCTTAACATTGTATTTCTGCAATAGACTCACCATAACCTTATTGATGAAGTGGGTACCTTCATCGCTAATTAGTGCTCTCGACGTTCCATATCTATAGCAAATATTCTTCTAAAGGAATTTTTTCACAACTTTGGCATCATTTGAAACGGTTGCTACATCTTCAATCCATTTTGACATGTAATCCACCACCAGTAGGATGTAAGAATTCTCAACAGATGGTAAAAATGGCCTCATAAAAACTATTCCCCAAACATAAAAAATTTTCACTTCAAGAATATAATTCATTAGCATCTCACTTCGAGTTCTCAGATTCCCAATTCTCTAGCATTTTTCACACAGTTGAGTGAACTTATGAGCATCGTTAAATAGTGTCGGCAAGAAATACTCATACCACAGCACTTTGACAATTGTTTTTGTACCTACAAAATGACCTCCGTAAAGAGCTTTATGACATGCCTCCAAAATAGCGGATATTTCTTCTTCTGCAATGCAGCATCTCCAGATCTAGTATGGTCCCAATTTTAATAGATAGGGACCATCCCAATAATACTACTTGAAGAATGTTTTTCAACCTTTGGCTCGTGGCTTCTGGTGGGACAATTGCTGCTAGGTAGTTACCATAGTCCGCATACCATGGAACATTGTCAATCGCTTACAACTGCTCATCAATGAAAGCATCTCGAACTTCATTTGATTCATTTGCCTTTCTCTTTAGTCTTGACAAATGATCAGCGACTTGATTTTCCATCTCCTTTTTATCCACTATTTTCAGGTCAAACTCTTGTAAGAACAGTATTCATCTAATTAGTCTTGGTTTGGTGTCCTTCTTTGTGAGTAAATGCTTTAATGTCGAAAGGTCAGTGTGGATGATGACTTTGGTCCTTAGTAAATAAGACCTAAATTTTTCAAAACCAAATAGCACTGTTAACAGCTCCTTCTATGTGGTAATGTAATTTTCTTGGGCTTTATTCGCTATTTCACTTGCATAATAAACTGGATGAATGACTTTTCTGCACTAACACTATGGTCACTTGCATCACACATTAGCTCCAACGATAATGACCAATTAGGTTCTGCCATGATAGGTGTTGTTGTCATTGTTTCTTTCAACTTCATAAATGCTTATTCACACTCTTGATCAAACATAAATGACCTATCAACTTCCAACAATCTATGTAGGGGCCTTGAGATCTTCAAGAAGTTTTTTATGAATCTTCTATAAAAGATAGCATGTCTTGGGAATCTTCTCACATCTTTCACTGACGTGGAAACAGGGAGCATAGAGATAAGCTCAACCTTAGCTTTATCCACTTATTGTCCTTGTTGGGATATCTTATGCCCCACGACGATTCCCTCTATCATCAGAAGTACCAGATTCGTTTCCTTACAATGCTCCAACATTGCTCCAAATTCTTTAAATTAAGTGGCTATTTGATTCCTTCTCAACACTAAAGCTCCATTGGATTATTAAATTAAGTGGCTAATTAAATTTATCAATACTAACTTTAAATTTCAACAAAAAAATGCATAAATTAAATTGGTGTGAAGTGCAACATTACTTAAGCCATAAAGACATTAGGGCATCCACATTGTTGAACCTCTAAAGGAATTTAGCTCATGATAAATGACAAAATAAACATCTTTATTAAATCAAGAATCCTCATTATAATGTAGTTCCATTGGTAGAAAGATGGAAAATAAAATAATTACAAAAATTAAATGGAAAATAAAGTTGAAAAATTACAACTCAAAAGAACTTTGGCAAATATTCAAGTTTTAAGTCTTTCCTTGAGATGATTCCCCCTTTTCAAGATCGTGTTTCAACACACAATTCCGTGGGAAGAGATATCCTAGAACCACTACGCCTTAGAGGAACTTCTGTTCTTAAGGCTACTGACTTGAAACGTTGAGAAGAAACCGAAGGAGATGCTATAGAAATGGCAGATTCTTCGAAGGTGGTGATAGGGGCGGCGATTGAGAGTTGATTCTTTAAAAGGAAGAGCTTATATCCCTTGTATAGGCACCAAAATGATTGGGGAAGGTCGAATTTCAAGCTCTAAACAATTTCCAATCAAAATCGAGTTGTTTAACTAATTAGAACATGAAAATCGGAATTGCTCTTGACCGGTTTAAAATCTATAAATTTAGGGCTCTCAAATGCAAACGCATCAGATGTAAAATTTGCAAAAATAGCCCCAAAACCTACTAAACTTAAATAGACCAGTTTAAAAACCACAAATAACAGTATTTAACCTCAAATATCTCCAGTGAACTCAATTTAGCAATCTAGTGCCAAAATTAGAGATAAATTCATGCACGAATCCATTTTTTCATAGTAAAGTACCCAAATAATAGCTCAAATTCATGCATTTCATGGCATGAATCAGCAGTCTATGTTCTAATTACTCCACAACAATATACTAAGATGGATACTGAAAGGAGGTTAGGAATATATGCTGGATTTGATTCCCCATCAATTATTAAATATCTAGAATCCTTGACGGATGATGTATTTACTGCACAATTTATTGATTGTCATTTTAATGAAACAAAATTTCTAACATTAAAGGGAGGAATCATAAAGTTGGAAAAAGAAATTACGTGGAATGCATGGTTATTGTCTCATGTAGATTCCCAAACAAATCAATGTGAACTTGAAATTCAAAAAATATTTCATTTGCAAAATATAGCAAATCAATTACCATATCATTTGTAGATGCCAAGAAAGTACTAAGTCACATAACTGCAAATGTCTCAAGTTGTCACTAATAAGTCTGGAATATGCCAGAAGCGTGGTAGACCAATGCGTTGCAAAAATAAAAAATTTCGAAAAAGAAAAATAGTCAATACTCAAAAAGACTTGGTTGAGGATGTAAATACCTATGAAGAAATTATTGACATGACTAGTGATGAAGGTAAAATACCTAAAAATAATATTAAGATTTCAATCAACTATGTCATGACAGGAAAAAGACGGAATCAAACTAATGTAGTTATTGATAACATTTTTGCATCTAATGTTGCTCTTGATATTATATCTGAAAATGAGGATCCTTAACCAAAATTTGTTGAAGAATGTTGACATAGAAAATATTGGCCTTAGTGGAAAAGATGAAATCGAGACAGAATTAAACTCATTTTCAAAACGTCAGGTTATTAGACCAACAGTCTGAACACTAGAGATATCAAACTTGTGGGAAACAAATGGGTATTTGTAAGAAAAAAATTAAAATAATGAAACCACTGAAGGAACTCTATCAAAGAGACCCATGAGCGGAAGCAAGATCGTTCCGAATTCATTGTGATAGAATTACAAGCATTCACAAACATACAAGACAGTTATGCATCTTCTAACAAATTACGGCATGCTTCCATAAATTAAATACAAATGAACAAGAGACATACCTTTGAAGAATGCTTCTTCTATTTTTCTCTTGCTCTCGTGAAGAACTGGAACTAGCAACCTCTCGCTGTCGCTGCAATCGTCTACCCAAATCTCTCATTGTCGCTTAGCACACGAACATTCTTATCCACCAAAAAGCAGCCTCTTGGACACCAAAATCTAGTGACCTTGGTATTCTTAGAGTGAGAATCCAGGAGGTTGGGCTCTATTGAATTTCGTAGAGGGAAGGAGGAAACAACGATCGCACTCAACGACCAAGCGGGTGGGAGAATATAAAGACTATCGTATAGACTTGAGCTTGGCATTTAGTAAAGGTATACGATCGTTTAGTAGAATAGGGGTGATCGTTTACATAATCAATTAGAGAATCTCTCTAAAGCGCTCGATCGTTTAGTAAAATATTACACGATCTTTTAGACAAATGTGCGTGTACACGATCGTTTAGACAAACATTTGAAGCTGTCTTGTTGTCTCTCATGAGCTAAATGATTGGCGGTGTACTTGAATAACCCGATTCCTACAAAATGTAAACATTTTTCATTTTATCCTTCAGTTATGAAAACTGAATATAACCTCCCACTTTCACGCATGGTTAAGGAGAAATCACCAATAATTATCTCATAATTGTTTTAATTATAAATAAATATATTAACTTATCATATTATATTTATAACCTATAGTTTTAATATCACATCATATGTAACATTTAAACCATAGTCCTTTTCTTCTTTACTTGATATAAATCATGTTTACATCAAATTCCTCCAATTAATGTATCGCATACATCATGTCAACTATAACATATATAATTTAATCAATTTAATCATATCATATATAATAAAACTCCCTCTTGTCAATTTAACCACTTCAAAATAACCCAAAAACTGATTCTCAACTTGAATCCATTGAACTACCAAGGGGACCTTATGGACCTATAGCTTGAAGCTCCAACCGTATGTGAATAGCTGACTAAACTCTTTCACCACAAGATCCACCATCTGTTAACTGCCGGACACTTCACTAAACACCGAAACTGCACTCTTCTCACCACAGATATATTTCTGTGTCCATCAAATATAACCAGTCAACAGTACGATAACCCTTCACAGATGCTCGTAAGTACAGTTGGGCCAATTTACTGTTTTACCCCTGTAGTTACATCTAACTTCTTAAGTACAAAATCCTCTAATGAACAATACACCATAGGCCTACTATGAGTTGACACTTCTCAAGCCATGAGAAGGTGTGTGGTGCCACATTTCAAGCCCCGGAATCAGCCCTTAAGGGAGCAATCTATCTACTTACCCCTGCTTCGAGGAAAGAGTGAATTTCTTCTTGTGTATTTGAGTTTCCATCTCCCTAATCAGACGAATCCTCAAAGTGGTAGGTTTGAGTTGGCGATCTGGCCACTCACACCCATGCAAATCAAACGACCGGCCTCAAAGGCAGGAGTTCCCAACTCACTTAGGATTAAGGTCATGTTACCTATGGTCATTCTAGTGAAGTGAAGTCGCTGTCATGAACAACATTATATAATGAGACTAAACACTTCGTGGTCTGATCTTATACAAACTCCTTTGTATAAGACACCCCGCTCATATGTCTCCACATGAATGATTAGGATCAGACTATCTATAGCACGTCAAAACACTTGTAACTATCTACAAAGCGGGCCGCATCCGTAGTGTCACCAGGATAAGGTTTCCCTTCTATATTCATATACTACAGACCATTTTGGTTATCACTTAAGGCATGATCCACTTGTATGTCTTTACATATATGCTTAAGTTTACAACGGCAACTAGGGATCTTAGTTTATTGGTTTGCGGTAAAACAATTAAAACATCTCATTTTTCATAGACAATAGTGAAGAAAATGTCTCATATTATTACATCATAAGCATTTGTTCAATATGAGTGTTTAGGGCATCAACCCCAACAATCTCCCACTTGTCCTAAAGTGAGTAGGGTGTATATAACAACAAGTACAAATCAATAAGCGAGGGCACTAAGGCATAGAGTTCAAAAATCTCCGACTTGCCCTAGTCCAACTATGGGCAGTTTCGTAGACCCATGCTCTGAAGATGACTCTAAAAAACTGTAGCCGTGAGAGCCTTCATAAACGGGTCAGTAAAATTGTGCTCCGAAGCGATCTTCATGGCAATCACGTCCCCTAGATGCACTATCTCGCGAATCAGATGATACTTTCGCTCTATATGTTTGTTGCGCTTGTGACTCCTAGGCTCCTTGGAGTTCGCCATAGCACCACTATTATCACAATAGATAGTGATGGGCCTAGAAATGTCTAGAACAACTTCCAGATCAGTCAGGAACTTTCGGAGCAAAATGGCCTCCTTAACAGCTTCATAAGGCGCTACATACTCAGCCTCCATCGTGGAGTCGGCAATGCACCCCTGCTTAATGCTTCGTCATACTATAGCTCCTCCGTTAAGAGTGAACACTGAGCCTAAAGTGGATTTTCGAGAATCCTTATCAGTCTGAAAGTTAGAGTCTGTGTATCTAGTAAGGATCAAATCCTTAGATCCATACACAAGCATGTAGTCCCTCGTTCTTTGAAAATACTTGAGGATGTTCTTGACTGTGGTCCAGTGACTTTGTCCTGGATTAGACTAATATCTATTGACAATCCCCACAGTGTAGTAAAAGTCTGGTCTAGTACACAGCATCGTATACATCAATTTGCGAACGACAGATGCATAGGGTACCCGTCTCATCTCCTCGACCACTTGAGGTGTCGTAGGACACATTTCCTTAGATAATGTAATTCATGCCTGAAAGGTAGTAGGCCCCTTTTGGAGTTCTGCATCGAGTACTTGAGCAACATCTTGTCAATGTACGATACCTGCGACAGCGCTAGCACTTTGTTCTTTTGATCTCGAAAGATCTGAATACCAAGAACAAACTAAGCTTCTCCCAAATATTTCATTTGGAATTGGGTCGCTAGCCAGTTCTTAACTGATGTCAGTAGACCCACATCATTCCTAATGAGTAGGATATCGTCTACATACAACACTAGGAAAACTATTAAACTGTTGATAATTTTCTTGTAGACACAAGGCCCATCAACATTTTGGTCAAAGCCGTATGATTTGATCGCAGTATCAAACCGAATGTTCCAAGATCGAGAGCCTGTTTCAGCCCATAAATGGACCGATTCAGTTTGCAAACTTTTTGCTCTTGACTTTGGGCTATGAATCCCTCGAGTTGCACCATATAAATGGTCTCTTCAAGATTACAATTCAGAAAAGCAGTCTTGATGTCCATTTGCCATATCTCATAGTCATAATATGAGGCAATGGACAAGATGATGTGGATAGACTTCAACATGGTAACAGGCGAGAAAGTATTCTCATAGTCGACTCCCTCCACCTAGGTATAACCCTTTGCCACAAGTCTAGCCTTGAAGGTTTGCACCTTTCCATCGGCATCATATTTCCTCTTGTAGAACAATTTGTAACCTATAGGTTTTACACCATCAGGTTGATCTACAAGATCCCTTAATTAGTTGAACTACATCGACTGCATCTAGAGATGCATGGCTTTGACCCATTCATCCCGGTCAACATCCTCCATTGCCTTCTGATAAGACAACGGATCCTACTCCTCGCCATCGGCTACCATAGCCAGGAGTTTAGTGAAACCTATATAGCGAACAGGTGGGTTTGCAATCCTCCCACTACGTCGAGGTTCCCTCAACTCTTGACGTAGAACTGGCCTACCAGATGAACTTCCATCAATAACTCTTGCTGATGAAGCAGGCCCTTCAACAACTCTTGTTGAAGTTTCAGTAGTTTCGTCGAAAAGTCACGTAACACGATATTACCACATAGATTGTGCTTCCTCATAAGATCCTCCTCCAGGAAGGTAGCATTCGTAGATACAAACACTCTGTTTTCCTTAGGATCATAAAAGTAACACTCTTGTGTACCTTTGGGGTAGCATATAAAGAGGCACAACCTCGATTGTGGTTCCAATTTCTATGGATTAGTCTCAAGCACATATGCTTGTTAACTCCATATGCGAAAGTGATGCAAACTAGCTTTACGCTCGCTCCACAACTCCAAAGGTGTTCTCACAACACTCTTGGAAGGAACACATTTGAGGATATACACTGTAGTCTCCACTACAAAACTCTAAAACGAGTTCAGTAAGGAAGTGTAACTCATCATCGATCGAACCATATCCAACAAGGTCTTGTTTGTGCTCTCCGCTACACCATTATGCTAAAGTGTACCCGACACTAAGAGTTGATAAATGATTCCATGTTCTATCATTTAGTACTGGAACCCCGAATCCAAAAACTCTCCACGTTGGTCCGATCGAAGTGTTTTAATCCGTCTATCCAATGCGTTTTCAACTTCAGCCTTAAACTCTCTAAACTTTTCAAAGGATTCAGACTTCCTTTGCATCAAATAAACATACCCATACCGAGAGTAATCATCAATAAAAGTGATGAAATACTCATAGCCTCCCCTGGCTCGCACATTTATCGGACCACAAAGGTCATAATGAACTAACTCTAGAGACTTTTTTGCTCGATAACCTTTTCCAATAAAAGGTCTTTTAGTCATCTTGCCGTCAAGACATGATTCGCACACCAATAAAGAAATTTCCTCTAACTCGCTTAAAATTCCATTCTTCACCAATCTCTCAATCCTATTGAGATTAATGTACCCTAATCGAAGGTGCCAAAGATGGGCATTTTCCTTGGGAGAAACCTTTAGTATTTTATTTTGAGTTACGACAGTTTTAAACATCTTTATGTTATGGAGGTAACTTGTTGCTAACCACCTTAGCACATACAAGTTGTTTCTAGTTTTGCTGAATAAATCTCAACACCATCTTTATGAATAAATACTTTAATCAAATCAAAATAAAAAGTATATTTAAATTGTATCAGAAACTTTACAGAAGTTAAGTTCCTCTTTAACTCGGGAACTACATAAACATCATTCAAAATGATAAACTTATTCTGTAAAATCAATTGGAGTCCTCCCACTGCCATAGCTGAGACGACGTGTCTGGTGCCTACTTGCATCGTCATCTCTCCAGCCTCAAGTTGTCGTCGGGATCTAATCCCATAAAAAGAAGAACAAACATGATTAGTAGCCCCAGAGTCAATAACCCAGGCATAATCATCATTCTCCACAAAACAAGTTTCCAAAACATGATCATCTAGTCTTTGTTTGACTCTTAACGTTTAATGAAGAATTCATTCATCGTTTAGCTATTGTGCCAACCCATTACATTAATAAAGTCTTTTTAGGAATCAATATCCTAACAAATTGATATCAGAGCAACCACCTGGGCAAGCATGGCTCAGAAATGTTTTGAAGAGAAACTGGAGTTACTAGACCAAGAGATCTCTAGACTCGGAGTCAAAATGCAAATTACCTACCATAGAGGAGAATTTGGCATCGATGTCAAAGAGCATTGAGCGATTAGGATTGCAGACAAAGAAACATCAACAGATGCTCATTTCATATGTTACGGAAATGGCCAAGGGAAAGGCAAAGGTGACAGAGGAGGCAGAAGGACCGAATACCAATAATGTGTGTGGAACAAATAGTTCAGTGAAAGAAACCAGGGAAGATGCGATTTGCGACCGAAGTAAATTCAAGAAAGTTGAAATGCCGGTATTTAGTGAAAGTGATCTAGATGCGTGGTTATTCAGAGCAGACCACTATTTTCAAATTCATAAGTTGATTGAATCTAAGAAGATGACGGTGGCGGTTATGAGTTTCAATGGCGCCGCATTAGACTGGTACCGATCGAAGGAAGGCAGAGAGTCGTTCAAAGATTGGGAAGACTTTAAGAAAAGGATGTTAGTCCGATTACGATCTTTAAGAGAGGGATCAATTTATGAAAGATTCTTGGCTATTAAACAAGAAACGACTATGGAGGCATATCGAAATCTGTTCGATAAGTTAGTAGCGTCGTTGCCTCATCTGCCGAACAAAGTTCTAGAAGAGACATTCATGAATGGTTTGGCATCATGGATAAAAGCTGAAGTTAAGTGTTGGGATCCCATCAGGTTAGCACAAATGATGTCGTTGGCACAGCGTGTTGAAGATAAAGAAAATGAGCAGGTCGAAGCGGATTGAGCGCGAACATAGAAAAAATGGGTAAGACAGTAGGCGGAAGCGAACCAAAAGAGGGAGGGAAGATCGTAGAGTCATTCTCGATGAGGACAGTCACGTTGCGAGGAACGTCGAATAACGATAACTGGAGAGAAATTCTAGCAAGAAGGTTAACAGATGCTGAATTTCAGTCGAAGAAAGAAAAAGGGCTTTGTTTCCGGTGCGACGAGAAGTATACTGTTGGGCATAGATGCAAAGGACGGGAGTTGAGAGAACTGAGATTACTTATAGTGCAGGCATCCGATGAGGAATGGGAATTGTATAAAGACGAAAAAGTAAGGGAAGAGATGTTAGAATTGAATATGTTGACATTGAGGAAATTTCACCTATTGCTGAACTTTCTATGAACTCGGTTGTGGGATTGACGAACCCTCGAACAACAAAGATTAAAGGGGAAATCAAAGGAGAATAAGTGATGATACTGGTAGATTGTGGAGCTACGCATAACTTCATATCAGAGAGTCTAGCGAATCGTCTGCAATTGAACATCACAGACACGACCAATTACGGAGTAGTTTTGGGATCATGAATCGTAGTGCGAGGTAAGGGAGTGTGCAAAAATGTGGAAATAAGGCTGGGTGATTAGAGACTGTGTGATAGTTTTCTGTTGTTCGAGCTAGAGGGTGTTGACATGATTTTGGGGATGTAATGGCTATAATCTTTGGGGAACACAGAGGTAGATTGGTAGAACCTAACAATGGCTTTTTTTCATGAGGGTCGGAAGGTTACTCTGCAAGGGGACCCAAGTCTGAAAAAGGCAGGGATCAGTCTGAAATGTACAATGAAAACATGAGATGCTATCCTGCATGTACTTAAGAAGCATTGGAGGGCAGCTCAAGAGAAAATGAAGAAGTTTGTGGATAAGAAATGATGTGATATTGAATTGCAAGTAGTGAAATGGACAGGACTATCAGAGCATGAGGCGACTTGGGAGGTATTAGATGATTTTTAGAATCAATTCCCAGAACTTTACCTTAAGGACAAGGTAAAGGTGGAGAGGGAGGTAATGATAGGCCTCCAATTATGCTACAATATCAAAAAAGAAAGAATATAGGAGATAAGGGGAAGTCGGCAGTTGAGTCAGTTAAGGAGGTTAGGGGACCATAGCTAAACTACTTTCAGTTCTGTTAGGAGAAGTTGAGGTTAAAAGAAGAAAGAAACCGGAAGAGAATGAGGGAAGTTTGAATATCTGGAGCGAGGAAGAAGAGCTCTCGAGAGTGGGAGTTCGGAAGTCTCTATTGTGTAGAATCCGTCGTAGTGTACCATTCATCGTCTACCTCTTCTACTAAACGATCGAGTAGCAGAGCCCAGCGATCGTGTAGCATTTGGTAGGCGATCATATAGTATTTATAGGCAATCGTGTAATATCTTGTAAGCGATCGTGTAGTATCTTGTAAGCGATCTTGGAGTGTTATGTAAGCGATCGTGTAGAGACTGTAAGCAATTATATAGAGTTCGTAAATGATCGTTTAGAGATTAATAAGTGATCGTCTAGTCTTTGTTTGACTCTTATAGTTTAATGAAGAATTCATTCATCGTTTAGCTATTGTCTAACCCATTACGTTAATAAAGTCTTTTTAAAAATCAGTATCCTAATAGTTTTGTGTCGATTGTGGTGCTAGTTGTTGTGCTCTTTGTTGTTATTGAGGTACTAGAGGGAAACCTAGTGGTGTTTGCCCCATCCCTTGCAGTGTTACATTGTTTCCAATGTCTGGCTGCCCCCATGAAAAGTTTGGATGTGCTCTCCAATATGGATTGTAATTGTTGGAGTATGGATCTCAGTGGTGTTGAAGTTTTTTGTACCCTACAAAAATAAAATACATTGTGGATTATACATAAAATTATCTAATAAATGATTTTCACTACAAAAATCCTAAAAGTTGGAGGCTCTATTTGAGTAGTGGTTGCTTATGGTTCAAGTGCTAGATTTCGTATTATTGTTCCAATAGCGGCAAGCTGTTGATTTACTTATGCTAGAGCATCTGTGTTCTGAATTCCAGCTACAGTCTTTGTGGTAACTATCTCTTTGAATCCCTAGTTCTGGTTATTGTTAGCTATTGTATCCATGATCTCTTTCGCTTTATTCATAATTTTTTTTTTTTAATAAGGACCCACTTGCTAATGCGTTCACAAGCGTCTTTGATGCTTGATTAAGTCCATTATGGAATTGCTTCATCAAGATATATGTCGGAAGACCATGGGACATTTCTAACTAATTTCTTAAATAGTATCCAAACTCCATCAAGAGGTTCATTGGGGCTTGCTTCAATGCGATGCTATCAGCTCTGAACTTAGCATTCCTGTTAGATGGAAAATACTTCTCTAGGAACCACAAGATATTTCCCTATTATGATCGAGTTGGGTGGAAATTAATCTAACCATTCTTTAGCATCTCCCTGCACAGAGTAAGGAAACAACTTTAATCATAAAGTGTCTTCTAGGACTCTAGTTACTCTGAATGGACTACAAATGCCCCATAAACTGTTTAACATGTTTATGTGAATCCTTATGTGGTAATCCTGTGAATTATCCGAATGTATTCAACATCTAGAATATGACAAGATTCATCTTGAGTGTTGATGCCTCTATAGGTGGATTAAGAATTCCAGTATCTAGAGTTTGGAACATCAAGGATACATAATCTCTTATCGCTCTATATTTATCTTCTGTTATGAATCTCTAATGCTAAGTTCAGAGGATCGTCTCCTAGAGGATCCATTGGAATTTGCTGCACAAAAACAGCTTCTTCTAGATCTTACTTCTTGCTCGCTCAACTCTCTTTTCTCCCGATAATTTCGTCTCTATTCTCGCCTTCTATGATGAAAGGTACTTTCTATCTCAGGATTAGCTAAAGAAGGTAGGACCTTCTTCTAATTCACCAACTATCCCTCGTAAAACAGTAAACTTTGTTTCTTAAGATAGAGCCAATGTGACTACATTGAGTAGCACTATTAAATCAAAAGTGAATTTCTAGATAGTCTCTGGCAATTGCACCAAATACTTAATCGACCAAATGTGTTTGAGTAATATGAATAAAATTTAATGTGGTCTAGTGCAAGCATACACTATCAATTAGTAATAAACTTGGGAATATTCTAATTATCATATCCTAAGAGATTAGTTAAGTTTCAATTTATTCTAAGACAACACTAACAATGCAAACTGATGGTAACGGGTGAAAATAAGCGAGATTTTGGTTGTGTTGAGCAATAAAGTAAACAGTAGATGACAACAAGGATTTACAGTCAAGCTTGGACCTTTAGACTTTATACCTTGAGCTATATGGTTGTATCAAGTTGATATCGATCCAACATGGATAGAAAATCTAATCCTATTTAATCTTGTTCACAAGTTCCTTTAGGAATCGAAGTAGCTAGTCCTATAGGTTAGCTAAATCTTAGTTCATTTCAGGCAAATTCTAAGTCCTATGGTGTGCCTCCATTCCATATTCTGTGAAATCCATTTTTATCTTAATCTTCTCCGTATTAAGACTCTACTAACATGTTAAATTAATTGGTCAATTCAACTTATCAAGATAACAATAAGCTCAACAAAGGAAATTTAGAGATCAAATCAACATGATGTATTAGCAATCGCTCAAGCCCTATATCTTAGGGATCTACATAACCGAATATCTTAGAGAATTAACCTATAGCTAAAGAATAATGATTAAACTTCATTGATGCAAAAGCATGGGTTACAATGTAATTTTCAAAAAATATAATGTAAGGAAAAGAAAATAACAAAGAATGAAATGAACAAGTGTTGGAAAAACAGAAAACTAAACTCCTTGAGTCAAAACCTCACTCCCAAAAGCTCTCTAAGACGAATTCAATCACTTTCAAGTGTGAATCCTCACTCTACACACTCTCACGAGTAGGACAATCTAGAACTATGGTTCTTCAGAGGAACTTTTATTCTTGAAGAATTTATAAATGAAAACTTATGAGATGTCTTCCTAGGAGGGGACATTTTTCATTCAAGAGGCTTCTAACCCCTTTATACAAATCAAATTGGGTAAAGAGTGACCAAAAATCATGTCCTAAACCCAGTTAGTTTCGGAGCTAAAAACAATTGTGGATCGAAAAATCAGCAAGTTGGAATAACTGGGCACAATTTGATGAAATTAGGATTTTGATGCGGAGGCATCACTTCATTTTCTTCAAAAATAGTATAACTCTCTGTAAAAGCTTATAAAATCAATTCAAAACAGGGAAGACTAACTTAAGATAGTTCAAAGACACATATTTGCTTATTTTACTCATTTAAGGCAATTTTGAGGTCAAGTATCACACAAAGTCCTTTTACTACAGAAAAGTAACAATATATATAGCGAAAATCATGCAAGTTGGGAAATTTATCAGAAGAGTATCCTCACAAATCAATGCAGATCCTTTCAGCATGTTTTGTCCTCACTCACATGCTTCTTAGAAAAATTCTCAAGAGGGGAGATTTTTCATTCAAGAGGCTTCCAACCCTTTTATACAAACCAAATAGGTAAAGAGTGACCAAAAACCATGTTTTTAATTTCAGAGCTAAAAATAATTGTGGATCAAAAAATCAGCAAGTTGGAATAACTGGGCACAATTTAGGATTTTGATGGGGGCATCACTTCATTTTCTTCAAAAAAAAAAAAAATTAATAAAACCCTCCGTAAAAGCTTATAAAATCAATTCAAAACAAGAAAGACTAACTTAAGATAGTTCAAGGACACATATTTGCTTATTTTACTCATTTAAGGCAATTTCGAGGTCAAATATCACACAAAGTCCTTTTACTACAGAAAAGTAACAATAGCGAAATCATGCAATTTGGGACATTTATCAGAAGAGTATCCTCACAAATCAATGCAGGTCCTTTCAGCATGTTTTGTCCTCACTCACATGCTTTAGAAAAATTCCCAGGAGGTCACCCGATATAGGATTACTCCAAGCTAGCCAAGCACGCTTAACATTGGAGTTCCTGTGATTAAGTCAATGCAAAGGAATGCCACTTTGTTGATATAGATAGTAGTTTTTAATTATTTTAAGCGTTTCTTAACCATACTTTCATAACCTTAGGTTCTCTCTCATTCAAATGTGATCAGTTCATTCATGTATTCCCCCTAAACTCGGTCGTTACACAAAGGGAACCAAATCAGCACACATTCAAATTTCAATAAAGATATCTTTAGGAACCTAAGCAATTAAACTTATATTCTATGGCTAAGTTTAACTTATTTTAAATCAAACACAAATCAAATAATATCATTGTTTTTTAGACGAATAGCAAGAATGAAAAGAATGAGTCCTAAAAGGAATCATAGCCTAACATACAATTGCAACCCTTAACTTAGAACCAATGTGAGGGTAGCCAAATCAACACGTATTCGACTTTCAATAAAGATATCTTTAGGAGTCTAAACAATTAAACTTATATTCTATTGCTAAGTTTAACTTATTTTAAATCAAACACAATCTTTTTTTTTTAGTCTAAAGATTTTATCCAATGTCTAGAGACAAAAATTGGGGGTGTACATGAGTTAGATTGGAGAGATTTTTTGGACCAAATTAAAAATTTTGGTTAGTCGGATTGGCTACTCGAATGATCCAAATAGGGTCTCCAACTTAATCAAACCCAACACAAATTTTAAGGATTATGAATAATACCTCAAACTTCAAAACTAATAGTTCAAGTTTATGTCAATTGAACTATACCCATGTTAGCAGAACATTCATATATTTGATTCTCAAAGTAAGGTTTAGCTCATAAGTAAATAAGTAAATAATATTATGAATAAAGAAACTTCATATTAAAATTCATCAATGAGGGTACAAAACTATTAACTAAAAAGAATACAAAAAGTGGGAAACTAAGAAAACAAAAACACTTGTTGTAATTGGAATTCAAAACACACAACTAATTAAATAAGAATCTTGCCAAGATAAATGATCAATTGAAGAATTGAAGTACAAACTCAGCCATAAATTTGATAAACAGAAAAACAAAAAACAAAACATATAGCTTAAATATGAAAAGAAGTAGAAAAACTGAAACAAGAAAAACAATATGAAAATATTATAAATGAGGAAATAGGAGTGGAATCAAAGCTTTTCTCGATCTAATTCGATTCTACCTTCATAGTCCTAAACTTTCAAATGGGATTTGATTCATAATTCTATTTGGGTGGCATAACATGACGGACAAAGATTCTTCTCTAAAATCTAATATTTTAGCATGTTAGTCGTCCTTTTATTTTTATAAGTCTACCACAGGCTAGGGTTCCTGTGGACCTAGCTATGTGTGAAAATTTTTGTCTTGAATGTCGAGAATGAGTAAAAATATCTTTAGAAGCACGGTTGAAAATTTTGATCGAAATCTCCAAATTTTGATCAACATTTTAAGATTTTGATAGGCTCGAAATTTCAGTAGGAAAAATTTTCGATTTTTCCCAAATTTTGATGGAAATATTGCAATGCAAGGGAAGTTTTTTCGCTTTTACTATAAAAAATCAGGTTGTTTTCAAATAAAGGAAAATGAATCAAGTTATTTACAAATATAGTAAAATGAAACTATCTATCAGTGAGATATCTACCATGGTCTATCACGGATAGATAATGACATTTTGCTATATTTGAAAATATTTTCATCTGTTTTACCGTTTAAATCAATTACCTTAAAAATCTATATTTTCAAAAAATTATGTATTTTCATTTAAATATTTTTTTTCTTCTTTCTTTTCCATTATGTTTATTGTTATGATTTTTCTATTCTTATTGTTTTATGCTAGTTTAATACGATGATTTTTCATTTTATAATAAAAGATTTACGATTATTTTTTATATGCAAATATTTCATGTCCTTTAATATTTTAATTAATTTTCAATATTTCTTTTATTTTTTTAATATTTCTACTCTCACATCGATATTTTCACAAATATTTTACAATATACATCTAGATGTTGTCTTACTTTATAGAAATGATGGTTAAAAATGATCAATTATAGTCTAATTCAATCATAATCAAAGTTTTTATTAAGTAATTATAACAATTTTCATCAATTTTCATAAAAATTTCCAAAATTTTCATCTCTATCGATATGTCTATCTCCATAAAATTAGGATCTCAAAATTCTCATCGACGTCAATATTTCAAACCTTCTTTAGAAGTAGGTGACCAAATCCGAAATTTCGTAATTCTATTTCATATTTATAGGGTGGAATCGCACAATTGCAATTTTCAAGCACTTTAATCAGATGCTTCTTACACAAAATCAACTAAACCAATGGATTCAAATCACTTCACATTTGTATTTTAGTTCTATAATTACAAAAGCATGCCCAAATGATTATTTTCTTATTTGCGCTTCATTTGGCTAATATTTACACAAACAACTTGGTTTAATAGCCAGACAATTCTTAAAAATGAGAAGTATAAGTCAATCCAAGAAAATTAGTAAGCCAAAGGTCGATGCAAAGCAATCTAGAAACCAAAGACCAATTTCAGTAAGTTAGAGGTTGATCTAAGTCGAGCAACAAGTCAAAGATTGATCATCACAAAATATCAACAAGTATAAAAATCAATCATCTAATAAGATCAATAAGTTGAAGGATCGATCATTTAAGAAAATTAATAAGTTGAAAAGGGGTTAGTCATCTAAGAAGGCTTATAAATCTAAAGGTCGATCATCTAAGAAGATCAATAAAACCTAAAGATTATAGCTTATATATATTCGGGAAAAAGAATTATATGATAAATATTAAAGATTGTAACACTTAAACTCCAAATCAATAAGATGAAGTTTATTGTCATAATTCAAATTTTTTTTTGTTGAAATCTTGTGAAGACAAATAAACTTTTAAAGCATAATATATTTAAACTCGATTTTCAAACAAAAGCAAATACATTTTCCCTTTCACTTCTTAAAGAAATTCACTTCCTAAAGGGTTTTTTTGTTTAAGTTGGATGAACTTTCATATGAAAGGTATATGTATTAGCACATGCATAAGGTAATAAATGTACATTTTCTCTATTGGTTTTTGTAGTACAAACTTTACTTTATAGTTGTACCATTTATTGTGACACATCGCCTTAGATATTAAGAATGCATGTGAATGGGCATTGAATAATCCAAGTAAAAAATAAAAATAAAAATTCTATTGGATTATGCAACTGTATGTAAATCTATGTAACCACGTATGATGTACGAGGCATAAATATTTTAATTAAATAGAATATTCAAAATTTGATCTAAGTTTTTTTTGTCGTTATTAAAATATATACATGTTACATATATACATACCATACTACAGTTTTGTTATCAATTTGATGATTAATTGATTAAGAAATCACAATTCAAATATAACACAAAAAGATAAAGCAATCTAATTCAAATCTTTTCCCCACTTTTGTTGGACTGAAAGTCATTGATTGTACATTCTTTTAGTTTCTCCCTTGAGTATGGAATACTAATAGAAAAAACAAGTAAAAAAAAATTAATGGAAAAAGTATGCGTTTAGTTTAACATTTAAAGTATTTATCAGCTAAGAAAAGCTCCTTGGGGATCATAGGCAGCAAAAGTTATTTTAAACAAAAGTTGGAGTTTATAACAATCACTCAAGATAAAGAACTAGTTTTTTTTTTTAAAAAATAAGCTAGTTTTTCAAAGAAACTTTAGGATAAGGACTTTGTGATTAGCCTATGTCTAAGTTGGATAATATATAAAATTACCAAAATATCTTCATTAATCTTCTATCTCACGCATTATGGTTGTCGTCAGACAAACACCGTGCTCTATCGGCCACCTCCGACAATAACCACTTCTTGCAATCTACTCTATCAAAACTTTCGACAATCATCTCCAGCGACAACTTCTGACGATCAACTCCAGTAACCACCACCGACGACCACCTCTAACGACCAATTACGATGACCAACTCTAATAATGACCACTTTCGACAACCAACTTTGTCAACCAACTGTATCAATTATCTCCAACAATAAGCTCTAACAACTAACCCTAATGACCAATTAGTTCGATCATATGCTAAATCTTTTCAGTATATGATTGATCTATTTGGTTTCTGAATTTTCAAAACAAATCTTTTTAGTCCTTAAGTTTTTAACAATAGGTGTACTTAGACAAATAATGTTGAATAATATTCATTTTGACAAAAAAAATTGATATTTTTCTCACATAATGCTCATTTGTGTAAAGCTTGATTTTTTGTTTTAGTACAACTACGAAGATTGGAGATCGATAAGATCATATCAATAATTGTCGAGTTAAGTTCACTTTAACCAAAACTTGATTTCAATCATGGAAATAAACTATTTTTGGTAGTATTGGTATTATTTTGATATAATTAATGAATGAAGTAATGAAAAATGGATAGCGGTAAAAAATTTAATTTAATTTTTCATATACATGATTATTTATTATGTTGATGCCTGTGAAGCATAGATACTTCATGTGAGGCAAAGAATCTGTATCAGATACATGTATGAGATACCGATACTTTTATATACTTCTCAGATACGTATCTGACACGCGATTTGATGCGTATCTATTTTTACGCTTACTTTTTTTAAAGAAAAAAGATAAGCAAGTCATCTAATCTTTCCCATTCTAAAACTAGACAACCTATTTAAAAAGTTCATTACTCATAACCAAAACTAAAACGAAAATAAAATAAATTAAAATACCAAACCCTAGAATCATTTAGTCTTCATCTTTGCATTTGAGTCCCCACAAAGTTCACCAAAATATAATCCACTTGGATACCTTTAACAATTCAATGAAGAAGTTCTTCGTTTATCTTCATACTTCTCTCTAATATGTTTCTTCTTCTTTGATCAATATGAGTTACTTTTCTATTGCATTTTATTGACTATTATACTTCAACATTTTAGATGTTGCTTTTTGTCTTGTATTTCAGTGTTTGTATTGTATTTTGTACTATTTTTATTAATTTGTATGATAACTTTATCTATATCCTAGATTTTTCTGTATTAGTGACTCCTATCAGCGTCGATCAATTATAGACTTCTATCAGTTTCTATCACTTATAGATATTGATAGATTTATATTAACATCTATCAATGAAGATTAAAATTTTACAAGTTTGTATAAATAATTTTCCTTATTTTTCTATTTTTGAAAATCCTCTTATATATTTTCTTCACATTTTTCTTTGATTTAAATTATTTTCCTATTTCCCAAAATTTTAAAAAAAAAATGGAGGAGAGATAATGGAAAATAGAAAAAGAAAATTGAAAAGAAGGAAACATTGTTCATAAAAAAGTAGCTAGAACAAAAATCCAATGTTTACTTTTATGTGACTAAACGAAGAGTCAAGATGAGTGGACAGTGCTCATTTTCATCCAAAAATATTGTTTTTCTTTCTCGAAAGGGATTATTTTCTTATTGATTTTGATTATATATCTTTAGAGGATAAAATTTGTGCACGTGTCTTGTTGGCTAACTTGAGTTTTGTCATGAGTCAATGCAATGACACGCCATCCAATTCTTGTTTCTCTTTCTTTTTGTGACAATACATAAGTAGGATAGATGTCTAACCTCAATATTAAATATCTGATCTCCGATAAACTATGTTCATTTTGATATTATCAATTTCTAGTTTATGTGATATATTGGGAAAAAGTTTAAAAAATGTATATATATACATATATGATAGTTTGAAAATCAAAAGAAATAGTTTTTTTTTTTCTTCTTTCACATTGGATGCTTAGTCATATTCTACTTTTTAAATCCATTTTAAGAAATTGTACATTTTAAAAACGAGATGCAAAATCAATTTGTAACTTTTTGTCGCATTGAATGCTTAATCAGATACAAACTCTGGAAGATCCAAGGTAAGGGTAAATAATTCTTAGGGAAGACATCAATTTTTGTCCATTAAAATTATAGAATAATAATTTTATCAATTTAAATGGTAAACTTTTCATAATTAGATCAATTTAAATTAATGGTTAGTGATGTATTACTATTAAAATAAAATTATTCTTCTTCAAAAATTTCATGAGAACTATTAAGAAAAATTATTGTATAATTATTTTTAAATAAAAAAAATAAAGAAAGGCGAGCATGTGAAAAATGGAAAAAATTTAATAGAAATTTGTTAATTTCCATTTAACTCCTACATTTTTTTTTCTAATCCCATATACGTTAATATTTGCATTTAATAATGGCTTTGGAAAGAAATTAAATAGAAATTAATTCACTTGTCAAAATTTAAAACAATTATTAATTAAATTAGAGTTTTAATAGATAGAACGTCCAAAAAACTTACGGTATAAATTGATTTTTTCCCCCTATTTCTTATTATCTCTTAAATTTTCTTAGATCACATAAAAGAATTTAATCATTTATTCATTCACATTGCACATAATTACTTCAAAGGTAATAATCATAGAATTGTTATTGCTAAATTGGATTAGAGACGCAAATTCATAGACTATTAGACTTTTAACATTCACTTTTATTATTATTATTATCGGTGATCTTTAAAAGTATCGAAATTTAGTGTCAACTTTGCAATTTTAAAATTGCACCGTGCAAATAGACACCAACCTCTAAGTTTATAAACTAAACTTATAATTTAACCAAACTTATAAGAGAGTTTAATTTGTAATATTTTCTAAAGTTTAAAATTAAGATTGAAATACTTACCTAAATTTAAGGTGCAATATTCTGGAATTGAAATAATAAATACACATCAACAATTGAAATATCGATGTCCATGAAAATATCGAAATTCCGATTTTATGGAAATATTGATGTCGAAGAAAATTTTAGAAAATTTTATTAAAAAAAAATAATAGAAACTATTATAAGTAGTTAATTAAAACTTGATTGAGGCTTAACTTGACTATAATTGATCAGTTTTAATCATAATTTCTATAAAATAAAACAACATTTAGATGTATATTGTAAATATTTGTGTAAATGTCGGTGTGAAAGTAGAAATTTTAAAAATAAAAGAAAAAATAATTACAAAATAATAATCAAGTATTAGTAATTAATTACAAAAATGTGGCATGAAATATTTGCATACAAAAGAAAATTTATTTTATTTTAAAATGTATATATCTAATACCAAAAAACTGATCTCCGAGCATCTAATCCATGATCTTCATAATCCTAATAAAATTATAATATTGTTTATGGGTCATCCTATATTGAAAATGTTAAAAATAGTTACTTAAATGAAAATGATAGGACTCATATAACCAACCTATAAATCCTATTAGTAGATTGATACATCTTATTAGTTGATAATAATTATTAATGGAAAGTCAAGCTGGAAATTGTTATGGTCAAGTCTTGAAGGGTCCATTATATATTATTTTTCTCAAAATTGATTTCTTGAATAAAAGCTTATGATCAAAGAAACAAAACTCAAATTGGTTCATTTTTGAGGTGAAATGTTGTAAAAATTCAACGGAAAAAGTTTGAATGAAGTTATAAATAAATATGTGGTTTTTTGAAAATGAAAATTTTAGATGGTAAAAGATGAAACTCGTGTCAATTCAATATTGAGATGAAATTATTTATTGGCATGTAAAACTATACGATTTCGTTTACCATGAAATTGAAAAACCTTCCACTAAGTTATGTTGATATAGCTAATTTCTTTAAAAAATAATAAAATATAAAAAATCCAAATGTCGATTAAAATTTTAAGATTTTTCGCACTTTCGATGGAAATTTTAAGATTTTTTGCAAGTTGACAAAAATGGGAGGATTTTCCTTACCAAAATTCATGATGGTACACATCAATCATACAATATGATAAGTTAAAAGAGTAAAAATTCAATTTTATTTTTAACTTGACGTTTGCCCTAATGTCATTCCTATCAACTAGCACATAATTTTCTCCCTTATGTGTTAGCAATTCAATCAAGAGTGTTATGAGAGGTCAATTCCCCTACGCTAATGTGTCTCTTTAGGTTGAGTGAATACATGCCATTTGTTTCATGGTGGAAATTTTCATCGATTTCGATAGCCTCAAAATTTCAGTAGAAGAAATTTTATTTTTCTCCAATTTTGACGAAATTTCATGAAATTTCATTTTTTTTAGAAATTAATTACATTAACTTAATTCAAGTTTTTCTAATTTTATGATACTAGATACACTCAATTGCATAGTTTCACACGTCAATGCCATTTCCAACTAAGGATGAAACTTTTTCAATGTGCTACCTCTTTTTAATTTTCAATTTTTCTCAATTTTCAACTTTATTTTCAATCTGAAACTTTGATTTCTAAAGAAATTGAATTTGAAAATAATTTTTTTAGAAAAAAAAGAACTTATTTTTATTTTTACCTCATTCAAAAATTTTTTATTGAATTTTCATATTACTTTTACCTCAAAATTGAATTAATGGAGTTTCATTTCTTTTATCCATCTAAAACTTCTATTTTCACATCACTTCATCTCAAAATATTCCTAAACTTTATATTATTTTGTAATTATTATTTCATTTCTTTTTTAAATCTTTCTATTCTCCATCGACAATTAGAGATTTACAATAATTCATCTTCGCAGTATCTTACTTTATAGGAATGATGGTTTAAAAGGTCAATTATAGTCTAGTTAAGCCACAATCAAAGTTTTTCTTAACAAATTATAATAATTTCTATAAAGTTTCTTGAAATTTTCATCGACGTCAATATCTCGAACATTGGTTCTATGTGGTTAAGTTTAGAGGAATTTTTTGTTCTTTTTTATTATTTTCGATGCAAGCGTTAGTGTTAGGTAGGCACAAAAAAGGAAGGGAAAGGAAGAGATTTCTCTATTAAAAAAAATGGCACATCAGTACTTTCATCAACTGTGAATTGAGGTCCTAAAATCAAGCATTTTTCAAAGCATAGTGTAGGCCCAATCGAAATGACCTAGCCCAAGAGGTTTCGAAGGAAATAGCCCAAATACCTTTGGATAGTGGGATTAGGAAAGAATGGTTGTCAGTTTGGTTCCTTGCATGTATCAACAAAAGGCAGAGAATGCCTTTCGGCTCGTCAAATAATTCTAAGGGAAAACAATATAATTATGATGATGGTTTCGAAAGAGACTTTGTCCCTCTTTAGTTCTCCAAGGTTTCGAATGGAAGAACATTGATTCTGAGCTTCAATCCTTCAGAAGCTGACCCGCATGTATCGATGCTCGATTGAATGAAGTAAAGGAAGACAAGAAGAAGGAAATAGAGGAAAAAAGAACACTCGAGTTAAATGGTTCGGCCAAAGAAGCCTACGTCCTTAATGCAAGGGAGTGTAACACTTCATTGCTTTTCTTTTGTAGAGATTTACAAAAGATTAACTTTCTTTTGTAAGCATCCAGTGAACCTTCCTGTTTTATTCTGTGCTGACTTAACTATCCCTTTTCAGGTAGCTCTAACCCGAGGAGCTCAAGACATCGACAGAGTTTGTTTTAAGGCACGGTCTTGGTCAACTATCAATTACGTTGTCAGAGGTATGTATTTTCATTACCTCTATTTCTCCCTTTTCAATTTCTTCTCTTATGAAATGAAATTTTATATCAATGTGTTTAGTGCTACTATCGAATTACTGATTTTTAGATAAAACTATACTACTTTGATTATCACAATAAACTCTCATAGTAGGTTGTATGATACCAAAGTCATTTAGTAACCCTTTCAACCACAGGCCTTCTTTTACAGCTTCGGACAAAGCTATAAACTCTGCTTCTATTGTGGATAAGGCCACAACCGATTGTAGGCTAGCTTACCAACTTATCAGGTTTTTTCCCCATAGAAATATATACCCTAATAAAGAGGGTCTTCTGTCTAGATCTCCAGCATAGTCTGCATCCACATATCCATAGATTTCATCATTAGAAGGATCATTTAGTTTGTATAGAATTCAGGCTCCTTTGAAGGAGCATAGATATCTAAGTATCCATTTGATAGCTTCCTAATGATGTTTTCCCAGATTGGACATATACCTATTGACCAAGCTTGTAGCATAAGATAGATCAGGCCTTGCTGATGTCATTAGATACATTAAGAATCCCACTGCCTGGGAGTAGGCTACTGACTTCATGAAGTTTATGTGGTCTTCATCAGTAGCCTTAAGACTATTAGGTGCTGAGAGTTTGAAATGGTGTGTAAGAGAGGTAATAATAGGCTTTGCATCACTCATTTTAAATCTTTGTAGAATTTTATCAAAATAGTCAGATTGACTTATGTAAAGTCTATCATGGTTTCTATCCCTGTTTATTTCAACTCTTAAGATTCTTCTTGATTCTCCTAGGTCTTTCATGTCAAACTCTTTCTTTAGATGAGTCTTGACTTGACTGAGAACTTCCTTAGAACTCTCTGTAAGTAACATATCCTCTACATATAGAAGTAGATATACAACTTCTGTTGAGATTGGTGTCCTAATTCTCTCGGAGTCCGTTGTTTGTAATGATACACGTTGTTTGATGAATAAAATAAATGTTATTTCATTCTGGCATTTACTCATATCCAATAAACAAAGCTCCTTGATTATCTTATGTGAACTTAAGCATGTATATGTGATATACAACTGGATCATGACTTAAGTGATAACCTAAATAGGTCTGTAGTATAAGGATTAAGGTAGGATACTTGATTCTGGTGATACTATAGATACGGCCCGCTTTGTAGAGGTTTGCAAGTGTTGTAAACTACTACAGATGGTAGATCCTGACCATTCATGTGGAGATGTGCGAGCGGGGTGTCCTATACAAAGAGTTTGTATAAGACCAAACCATGAGATGACTAGACTTTGTATATAATGTCGTTGATACTAGAGACTTACATCTCACCTAAACCACCATAGGTGACACGACCTCAATCTTGAGTGTTTTGGAAACTTCTGTCTTTGAGGGCGGTCCTTTGATTAGTATGGGTGAAAGTGGCCAGATTGTCAACTCAACATGCCTACCTTTTTAGGGACTTGTCTGATTTGGGAGCTGAGAACTGAATCCACAAGATGGAATTCACTCCTTTCTCGAAGCAGGGATAAGTAAAGAGATTGCTCCCTTAAAGATTGATTCCCGGGCTTGAACATAGTGGCCACAGCTTCTTTTTGGAAGAGAGGACTTTGTCATAGTAGAACTATGACTTATGTTCATTAGAAAGATCAATGGTACTTAAAGAGTTAGATGTAACTACAAGGACATAACGGTTATTGGCTGAGCTGTACTTACGAGCGATCTATGAAGAGTCGTCACACTGCTGATTGGTTAAGATGGAGTGCTTGGCAGTTAATGGATGGTGGATCCCGTGACTAAAGGTTTTAGTCAGTTATTCACGTACCGTTGGAGCTTCGAGTTACAGGTCCATGAGGTCCCCTTAGTAGCTTAATGGATTCAGTTGTGGATCAATTCTTGGTATTAATTTGAAATGTTCAAATTGACAAAAGGTAATTTGATTATATATGATATGATCGGTATGATGTATGAGATACAACTAGTGGAGGATTAATGTAAATGAGATTATATTAAGTACCATCGAATAGAAAAAGAGCTATGGTTTATATGTTTCATGAGATTAAATATTAAAACTATAGATTATAAATATAGTAAGATAAGTTGGTTATCATTTATATTTATATAATATTAATTATTGGATAATTAAATCTTTTTCTCTAATAACCAATTGAGTGTGGGGTTAATGGTGGTTTCATGGTAACCGTGAAATAAAAGAAAAATTATTTTTCTAATTTTAGTCAGTTTTTTGGCAAAATTGTGTTTTGAGATTTTCTCTCCCGAAAAATAATCTCACGAAAGTTGTCAAGTAAATAGGATTTACTAAGCGACAACTTGGACCAAGGTAAACGATCGTGTAATGTTTATAAGCAACAGACGCATAGCTAAACGATGAGTTAAATAATCGCTTAGCTTTTGCTAGACGATCGCTTAGCTTTTGCTAAACGATTGGGCATCAACCTATACGATAGGTTCTACCTTCTCCCACTTACTCAATTGTTTACACGATTGTTGTGTCCTCCGTTCATCTGCCTCAAACCAAGTCTATACAGAGCCCACCCTCTGGATTCTCACACCGAGAATACCAAGGTAGCCTTCTTGGTGGTGTCATACTCAAATCGACACCGACAAGGTTCTGTGGAGGTCGTTCATGTTGTTGAGGTGTTCATGACCGAGGCGATTGCTGAGTTCGAGTGTGCGGTGTTCATGTTGCGTAGCGATCGTGTTGGACAAGTGTTCGGGTGTTGCTATGTTCGAGTGTTCGTGATCAAGGAGTATCAGCGATGAGTCTACAAATGTCTGTAGATTTCTCCTTGATTATTTGTACTATCATGCTGTAATTTCTGTAATAAATGCATAACCATATGTTTCTGTTTTCAATTGTAATTTGTAAAGTTCATATATGATTGTAATTTAGAATGATCTTTCCGCTGCTCATGGAAATCCTCGTGATCGATTTCCTCTAACTTCTTCAAAGCTCTTGGTGTTTGTATACACACACCAATCATAGGAACTTCTTTTGAACCCTATTTTGGAGACCACCTCATTAAATCTGTCATACTAGCACCTAGGAGACTGCTTGAGTCCATAGATTGATTTGTTATGAAGATACACTAGCTCTTCTTCTCCCTTCTTCACATATCCCTGAGGCTGCTTCATATAGATGGTTTCATTCAAATAATCATGTAGGAAAACAGTCTTCACATCCAATTAGTCTAACTCTATGTCCTTCTGTACAACTAATGAGAGGAGTAGCCTAATGGATGTTTGTTTCACAATAGGGGAGAACACCTCAGTATAATCCATGCCTTCTTTCTATATGCACCTCTTTGCAACAAGCCTTGTCTTGACTCTAGACTTTTAGACTCCATGAATCTCTTTTTTAAATTTATATATCCACTTACATAAGATAGGTTTGTACCCTTTAGGTAAGGGAACTAGCTTCCAGGTGTCATTAAGGTTGAGAGACCTCATCTCATCATTCATGGCCTCAATCATTGTCTAGCATCAGGGCTATTAGTAGCTTCTTCAAAACTTGTAGGCTCATTGTTGCTTAATGAAATGGCAACACTTAAAGTAACACTGGCATAATCTAGCTTTGAATATTTAGTTAGGGGAACAATTAATCTTCTTGTCCTATCGCTTGCTATGGAATAGTTATGTAGGTCTTCTTGTGTCTCTTCTTGTTCACTATACACATTTTCCCCGGCCTCTACTGTGTCTTCACTTTCAGATTCTAGGTTCTGTTGTGAAGTGGAGGTTTCTAGATCATTCTGTGGCTCCACCTCAAACCTTGTACTGCTGGTTTTTGACATAGTTGTAGGTAGTTGTTCTATTAACATATACATCTCATTTTCTCCAAAAACCATGTCCTTACTATTGATACACCTCTTCTCAATAGGATGCCACAACCTGTACCCTTTTACTCCAACCTAAAAATATACAGTTAACAGCCCTTGGTTTCAACCTTGGCTTTGATGCACGTACCCTACACTCCCAAATATCTTTAAATGTTCCATCTTGGGAGGGTGACCTGTCCACTTTTTTTCTGGTGTTTTTAACTCAATATAGTGATGTGGACATCTGTTTAGGTATATCGTGTAGGAAACTGCTTCTGCCCAATATTTCTCAAGCAAGAGAGCATTCAAAAGCTGACACCTTACTCTTTCTAACACAGTCCTGTTAAGCCTTTCAGCTATTCCATTTTGCTGAGATGTATACCTCACTGTCTTATGTCTCATAATTCCATTTTTCCTGCAATACAAGTTAAACTCTTCTCCACGAAACTCTAATCCATTATCAGTCCTTAAGTGTTTAATATGTTTAGAGGTTTTTTTTTTTTTTTATCAAATTTTCCAAAAACCTCATCTTTAAAAAGTATACCCAGCTCTTTCTTGAAAAAATCCAACAAAGGAAAGGAAATCACTTGCTCCACTTAGTGGGGGAGAGTGAGCTAGACCCCATAAGTCTGAATGCACATACTCAAGTATTTCCTTGGTAGTATGTTGCCCCTTTCGGAAGCTTTGCCTGATTGTCTTTCCAAGTATGCAGTGTTCACAAAATTTCAGGTTATTTCCAACCCCTTTAGAAAGAATGCCCTATTTTGATAGGACTTGCAACCCCTCCACACTGATGTGAGATAGTCTTTTGTGCCAAAGTTACCTTTTATAGGATCTTCATCTGAGCCTATGAAAGCTTATTGTGTCATCTGTGAAGGAAATCAGACATGAGGATTTCCATGAGCAGCGAAATTATCGTTCCAAATTTCGTTCGAAATTGAACACTAACAATTATAATCAAGAAACGGAAACTAACAGGTCATGTACAATACAAAATTACAGCATGCTTTCAGATAAGATCAAGGGATAAAGTATCATACCTTTGAAGACTCATTCTTCAAACTCCCTCAATCACAAACGCTCGATCAGTCTCCAAGACAGCAATACATAAATGCTCGAACATAGCGACCACAACACAACACGATCAACAGCAACCACCACACGAACAGCACAAACACACAACGAACGGCCTCCAAAACCTCGAACTCAGTCGAGTTGAGTGAGGACACCACCACGATGGTTACCTTGGTATTCTTGGTGTGAGAATCCAGTGGGCTCTGTGTGAGAGGAAGAGACCGGAGGAACAACAATCGTGTAGATGATTGAGTAAGTGGGAGATGAGAAGTGTCTATCGTATAGATGAATGCTCAATTGTGTAGAAGAAGGCAGTCTATCGTACAGATAATGAATGCTCAATCTTGTAGAAAAAGGCAGCCTATCGTATAGATAACGCCCTACGATCGTTTAGCTACGACCAGCTAAGTGAACTATCATATAGTAACACTCCAAGATTGTTTAGTCTCTCTACTAGCTATCGTTTAGTGAAACGATTCCATTTGATAGCAATCCGTGAGTTCCTTTCTAAATTAAGCAACTCTTCTAAAATTAGGAAAACATTTTTCCTTTTATCTCACGGTTACCATAAAACCACCAATAACCTCCCATTCAATTAGTTATTAGAGAAAAAGAGATAATTATCCAATAATTAATATTATTATAAATATATATGATAACTGACTTACCATATTATATTTATAACCTATAGTTTTAATATTTCATCTCATGTAACATATAAACCATAACTCTTTTTCTATTTATGGTACTTAATGTAAATCACATTTACATTAATCCTCCACTTGATGTATCTCATACATCACACCGATTATATCATATATAATCGAATTTTCTCTTGTCAATTTGAACATTTCAAATCAACCCCAAGAACTGATTTTCAACTTGAATCCATTGAGCTACCAAGGGGACCTTATGAACCTGCAGCTTGAAGCTCCAACGGTATGTGAATAACTGACTAAACTCTTTAGTCACGGGATCCGCCATCTGTTAACTGTTAGGCACTTCATTAAAGACCGATAGTTGCATTCTCCTTACTACAGATATATTTTGTGTCCATATCAACCAATCAACAGTGCGGTAACCTCTCACAGATCGCTCGTAAGTACAGTTGGGCCAATATACCGTTATGCCCCTGTAATTATATCTAACTCCTTAAGTACCACTAATCCCTCTAATGAACATAAGTCATAGTCCTACTATGCTTGAGTCCTCTCTTTCAAAGAGAAGCTGTGGCCACTATGTTCAAGACCCAGAATCAGCCCTTAAGGAAACAATCTATCTACTTATCCCTACTTCAGGGAAAGAGCGAATTCCATCTTGTGTAATTGAGTTCTCAAATCCCCAAAAAGGTAGGCATGTTGAGTTGGTAATTTAGCCACTCTCACCCATACTAATCAAAGGATCGCCCTCAAAGGCAAGAGTCCCCAAAATACTCAGGATTGAGGTCATGTCACCTATGGTTGTTTAGGTGAGATGTAAGTCTTAAGTATCAACGGCGTTATATAAAGAGACTAGTCATCTCGTGGTCTGGTTTTATACAAACTCTTTGTATAGGACATCCTCGCTCGCATGTCTCCACGTGAATAGTAAGGATCAACCATCTTAGTAGTTCATAATACTTGTAAACCTCTACAAAGCAGGCCGTATCCATAGTGTCACAAGGATCAGATATCCCTCCTTAATTCTTATACTACAAACCTTTTTAGATTATCACTTAAGGCATGATCCACTTTTAGATCTCATATACATGCTTAAGTTTACATACAATAACCATGAAGCTTTGTTTATTGGATATGAGTAAATGCAAAATAAAATAACTCTTATTTTATTCATAATAATGTGTACAATTTACAAACTACGAGACTTCTGGAAAATTAGGACACCAATCCCAACAATCTGAACATCTTTGATGACATACAATCTATTTATTTTTGTAGCCAATAAGACAATCTTTGAGTCTTTAATTATCTCAAAAGTGCCTCCAACCCCTCTATATTCACATCCAATAGAGTCAAACATCCCCAATGACAGGAGACTTCCCTTCAAAGTAGGAACATGCCTCACCTTCCTAATAAGCTTCACTGTGCCATCTTGCATTTTTAAGTAAACAGAACCAATGCCAATAGCCTTACATGTATTGTTATTTCTCATGTAGATCAGTAGCCCATCCCACTTCTTGTAGGTACAGAACCATCCTTTAGATGATGTCATATGGACTGAACTATTAGGGTTGATGCCTTAAATCTCGTAGGGTCCTATAATTTGTAAACCTTGTACGAACAAACTTGTATGTGATTTATAATATATGATATTTTATTCACTCTATCTATGAAATATATGATATTTTAGTTGTATTAACCATAAACCAATAAACTAACATCCATGATTATCGTTGTAACTTAAACATGTATGTGGAGATATACAGGTGGATCATATTTAAGTGATAACCTAAGTGGTCTGTAGTATATAGATAAAGTTGGGTACCTTATCCTGGTAACACTACGTGTATGGCCCACTTTGTAGGTGTTACAAATATTGTAAAGTGCTACAAATGATCTGATCCTTATCGTTCATGTATTAGACATACGAGCGGGGATATTCTATATAAAGGAGTCTGTATAAGACCGGACCACGAAATTCTTAGTCTCATTATACAATGTCATTCATAATAAAGACTTTCATTTCACTAGGATGACCATAAGTAACATAACTTTAATCCTGAGTGAGTTGTGAACTCCTACCTATGAGGGCAATCCTTTGATTTGTATGGGTGAGAGTGGCTAGATCATCAACTCAACAAGCCTACCATTTTGGGAATTAGTCTGATTGGGGAGCTGGGTACTCAGCTACACAAGATGAAATTCACTCATTCCCCAAAGCAGGGGTAAGTAGATAAATTGCTCCCTTGAGGGCTGATTTCAGGTCTTGAACAATGTAACGCCACACTCTCTCCTTGCTTGAGAGGGGTTTTAGCCATAGTGGTCTATGATCTATTGTTCATTAGAGGAATTGGTGGTACTTAAAGAGTTAGATGTAACTACAGGGGCAAAACCGTAATTTGGCCCAACTATACTTACGAACAATTTGAGAAGGGTCATAGTACTGTTAATTAGTTATATCCAATGGACACAGAAATATATCTATAGTGCGAAGAGTGCAGTTGTTGGTCTTTAATGGAGTGCCCGACAGTTAACGAATGGTGGATAATGTAATTAAAGAGTTTAATTAATTATTTGCGTACCGTTAGAGTTTCAAGTTACATTAGGTCCCCTTGGTAGCTCAAAAGGATTTAGTTGAGAATTAGTTTTTGGGTTAATTTGAAATGTTCAAATTAATAAGAGGGAATTTAATTATATTTGATATAATTAAATTGATTCAATTATATATGATATAATTAAATTGATTCAATTATATATGATATAACTGATATAATGTATTTAATACATTAATATTTAATTGGAGAAATAAATATTTGAATTTGATTCAAATATATTTTCTATGAATAAGATTCATAGTTGTTAAATTTAATATAAATATGATTTATATTAAATACCATAAAATAGAGAAAAAAAATCTATAGTTTATATTGTATATGATGCAATATTAAAACTATAGGTTATAAATATAATATGATAAGTTGGTTATCATATTTATTTATAATTTTAATTATTTAGATAACTAATCCCTTTTTCTCTCTAACCAACTTAGTGGGTGGTTAAGTGGTTTTGTGGCAAATTGGGATAAATAATATAAGATTTTATTTTTTCCATAGATGATCTAGACAACAAAAACACAGAGGATATACAATAGACTTTTAGATATACACGATTGAAGAACTTTCCTATACGATAGTGTTGTTCTTCCTCAATCGTCTTCCTCCTCCAAACTCACAAACTCCCTCCTAACGAAAATAGCCAAAGCCCATCACTCCTAGGTTCTTGAAAACCAAGTGGTTGTGTCTTCCCCTTTTGGTTCGAGTTTTGTTGCTGTTTGGAGAGTTCGTGATTGTTCGAAGTGTTCTCAACAGTTCAAGGGTTGTACAAGAAGAAGTGTTCTTCAAAGGTATAATTACTTGAACCCTTTTATAGTTTAAAAGCATGTTGTAATTTTATTAAGATGCATAATCTGTATATTTTACTGTAAGTGTTTGTTTTCAATTGAAATGGGATTTGGACGATCCGCTTTCGCTCATAGGTTCTCAATAAAACGAGATCCTTCATGAACACCCAGAGTCTATAACCCAGCCTTGGATCTCCATAGTATTCTGGTTTGCACACTCATCAGTTGCTGCCAAAGCATCTGTATATACAAAGGAATTTCTCCCACTACTACCTCTATCTGTTTCCCACCTATTTTCTTTTGATTTAGCTTCCTCTTCAAAGAATAACAATCTTTCTTCATGTGTCCCAACTTGTGGCAAAAATGACACTTGATTTTAGATCTATCATCTTTATTCTGCTTCCTCTTCCCAGCATTATTTGTCTTTGTCTTTGAAAATAGTCCTTCTCCCCTTTGTTGATCCTTCTTACTCATTTGTAATTCAAGTTCCCTCACTCTGACTACTGAAATTATTATCTCTATTGTGATCTTTTCTCTTCCATACTTCATTGTTATCTTAACATCTTTAAAAGAGTCTGATAGAGAATTTAATAGGATAAAGGCCTCATTTTCTTCTCCTATATTATCTTCCACTAACCTAAATTCAGAAGATAAGCTCTTGAATTCATTTAGATTTTCAGTGAGTGATTTTGCTGCATCCATTCTATAGGTAAAAAAAAACATTTTCCTTAAGAAAGCTTTATTTGGAAGGTCTTTGTTAAAATAAATCTCGTTTAGCCTACTCCAAAGATCATAGATAGCCTTCTTATCAACAATTTGCCTTAAAACACTGTCAGTAACATTTAGAATGATGGTTCCATATGCATTTACCTCCATAGTCTCTATTTTTGTATCTACTAGGCTAGCTGAGAGCTTTGTAGGATCTGTAATAGCCAATAAAGCCTTTTGTTGTCCTAATACTACCTTGATTTTTGCCTTCCACAACTCAAAATATGATTTTCCAGCAAATTTTTCAATTTCAAACCTTGTTGCAGCTATTCTTGAATTTCAAGATTAATTATCTCTAATCTTTGTTCTGCAAAAATTCAAATCTTGAACTAATCTTAGGTTGTTCTTGACTCTGATACCACTTGTAGGCCCAATCAAAATGACCCAGCCCAAAAGGTTTTGAAGGAAATAGCCCAAATACCTTCGGATAGTGGGATTATGAAAGAATGGTTGCCACTTTGGTTCCTTGCCACGTATCAACAGAAGACAAAGAATGCCTTTCAGCTCGTCAATCAATTCTGAGGGAAAACATGGTGGTTTCGAAGGAGACTTTGTCTCTCTTCAGTTCTTCAGGGTTTCGAATGGAAGACCATTGATTCTGAGCTTCAATCCTTCAGAATCTGACCTGCATGTATCGATGCTCAATTGAATAAAGTAAAGGAAGACAAGAAGAATGAAAAAGAAGAAGAAAGAACACTCGAGTTAAGTGTTTCGGCCAAAGAAGCCTACGTCCACTGTACAAGGGAGGGTAACACTTTATTGCTTTTCTTTTGTAGAGATTTAAAGAAGATTAACTCTCTTTTTCTGACTGCCTTAATTCCTTTTATATGTCGATTTTCATTACAAAGATAAGAGCTTAAGTGAGTTGTTGGTTACAACTGAAAACAGAAAAATTACGTATAAGTTTTCTATTTTTAATAACATATAGAGACTTGATTGTTCAATTTGGAATTCATAAATGAATCTGATCAAAATTTAGGTACCAAAAATATAATTTTTTTAAATAAAAAAAATAGAGAAAAAATGTTATCTCTAACCCTACATGTACTAAATCTAAACTTTTAACTTTTAATTTCATCACATTGTAACTAAAATTTGGATAAGAATGAAAATATTTACCTTGTACTTAACCATGCACTACAATCAAAATGTATAAAGAATTTCTACCTTAAACTAGTGTAATTGTGATTTTTACATTCATATTATAATTTTTTGTTTGAAAAGTGAGAATATTTTCTAATATTTTATGCAATCTATAAATTATATTAAAAATATTTATTTGGATTGAATTTTATGAAACTATAGTTAGAGAAAAACAATATTAAGGTTAATCTATACTATCTAAAATGGGTTAGGAGAGAAACTTTTGATTTCATTTTCCTCTCATGCTCTTTTTAGTTGATGGTTATAAAGATATTTGAGGTAATTTCACACTTAAATTATTAAATAAATTTTGTTCCTTTTTTTTTTTTTTTTTTGTCTTTCACATTAAATGATTTTCAAAAAATAAAAAGTAAACTTCATCTATAATAAATGTTAAAAGTTCAAAAAAAAAAAAACATTAAAAAACTTCTTACTTGAAAAAAAAAATCAGATTTTCTAAAATTGAGGCCAAATCACAAATATAAATTATTTTTTTAAGATCAAAATAGGATAATATATATATATAAAGGGTCATGGGGAAAAACTTTTAAATAAATGGAAATTTCTTTCATGGGAGAAACTAATAAAGGGAATTTTTGAAAAAAAAAATCATATTTTATCTCTAATATCTACCTCACATTAAATAAAGAAAAAAAAATTAAAAATCACGTTTTATCCTCTAATCTCTTATTAACAAACTTTTTATTAAAAAAAACCACATTTGATTTCTAATAATCTCAACTTCATATTAAATAAAGGAATTTTAAAAAATAAATCAAATTATGATTTGAGATTTAAATTTTTTTTCTAAATTTAACCTCTCATTTTCCGTCAAGATATATCCTCACCCTTTTCGTTTTTTCTTTCTTTTTTTTTTAAAAATTTTATTAACCGGTTTTCTCTAAGTTCTTTACTTTCTTCTTTTTTAGAAATTTTGTTGTAGGTAATTTTTTAAGGAAAATTCTTATAAATAGAAAAATCTAAAAAATATTTACATTTTATAGTAAAAAGTTAAAAAAAAAATACTTTTGGAACTTTTTGTTATAAAGTGTAAATATTTTTTTTATATTTAAAAGGGCCTTTTTTTAATTTCGTTAGTAGCAACGTCCAATGTTTCTTTTCTTTATTCTTTAAAGAATTTAATTTCTCTATTTCAAGTATCTCATCTATCTTCTATAAGAAGATATCACCTCTCTCTCTTTCTTCTTCTTTTTTTTTTTTTGTTTAACATATGTCTTTTTTTTCAATTTTTTTTCACTTTTAAATTTTGTTAAAACATATAGAGTTATTTAATGTAACCATTTGTATATGCTTTTGTAGTTTTGTTCTATACATGTAGATCCTCGCACATTGGAGAAGGAAAGAAAAGACATAACTTTTGAAGTTTAAGAAATTTCTTAAAGTTCAGGCAATCTAGAGGTCGTCAAAGTGATGGAGGAGAGTGATTGTTCTGATGTTTTTGTAGTTTCTTTTTCACATTTCAATTTTTGTAAATGCGCATCAATGAGTTTAGGGATTTATAATAACTTTTACCATTTTTACATGCTTTTATTCTTTTTTCTCTTTTCGAATTTGTTGTAAGTACACACCAATGCATCTTTGTATACTTGTGAAATAATTTATAAAATCAAGGAGGAAGATCATTGTAAATTTATGAAAAATAATAAATTTTTAGAGTTTTTATATGCATAAAAAATATAATAATATTTTTTGGTTTAAATTAAAATTTGGGAAAAGATAAAAAAATAAGAGCATAATCAAATTTTTTGACTAAATTTTTTAATAAAAAAATAGAAATTTATAATATTTTTATTTAAATTAAAGTTAAAACTAAGAGAATAATCAAATCATCCCATTCAAAATAAATAAAATATAGAAAAATAAAATGGTATAGTTGAACGTAAAAATAGAATAATTAAGAAAATGATCAATGCTATGCTTTTAAGTTCTGGATTATCTGACAATATGTGGGGAGAAGTTGCAGTTTCTATCTATTTCATTCTTAACAGGGTTTCTCACAAAAAGCTAGATAAAACGACATACGAATTGTGGAGAGGTTACACACCTAGTCTCAGCTACTTGAAAGTGTAGGGGTGCTTGGCTAAGGTAGCTTATCCTGTGTTCAAAAAACCTATAGTAGGATCTAAAACCTTTGACTGTATTTCATTGATTATACCCATAATAGTGATGCATATAGATTTATATACCAAAGGGATAAATCAATATGTGAATATAGGGATGCTGAATTTTTTTATCATATATTTCTCATGATCAAAGTACATAATAAATCAATTAAAATATATAACAGTGATTTCCTTCTTCTGACAGCATGCATGAAATTGAACTAGGAAAAATTTTGATAATATGCATGAACTTGAACCTAGAAGAAGTAAAAAACAAAGAATTCAAAAGAATTTTGGTCTTGGTTTCTTAACTACCTTCTTAGTAGAAAGATCATATGATATAGATAATCAATTTTCATGCTTGTACCTAATCGATGAGGATCCCAAAACCTACCAAGAGGCCTTAAGTTCTGTAGATTCAAGCTTATGGAAAGAAGCAATTAAGAGCGAATTAGATTCACTAATCATGAATCAAACTTGGGACTTGGTAAATTTCTTTGTTCATTATCTGAGGATTTCACCCATACAGCTAGGTTTAGATCAAGGCTCTAATACCAATTGAGAGGGCCAACGACTCTCCAACTATCTTCACAATGGTATGATATTGTCTACTTCCCTAAAAGGTCTCATACCAATGTAGATAATTGTCCTCACTTATATATCTATGATCACTTCCTTCCGTAACAAACGTGGGAGTTTGTTCGTACTCCTAACAGTTTTGTGTCAAAAATACCCTTAACTTTTCAAAGTTTTAAAACATACCCTTAAACTAAAATAAATAAATAAAATAAAAAAATAAGGTTAAAAAATACTCTTACTATTATATGAACATAAATTGTAAATATCATCTTACTTCTTTATTTTCCCTCTTTTTCCATCCATCTCTTCTTCAATACCTTCTTTATTCCTCTTTTGTTAACGGTTTGATATTTGTTTATCTAAAAAATAATAAATGAATAAAAATGCACAATTCATTTATGGTAAATGGACTATATTAAGAAGAAAGAGAATAATGAAAGCACCAAAGAATTTTAGGACTTAAATGTTTAACAAAGTTGTACGTTAGTAGTTGAGTATGTGTTAATAGTCAAATAAATTTTTTTATTTGACTATTTATCGTTTAGTATATTTTAAGGCAAGATTAATTTTAATTTTGGAATTAACTTTAAAATTTAGTTTCTATTTTGGTTGCTGAGAAAATTGGTATAAGAACTGAAAAAAAATAGGAGAATAATGAGAATATCTATATGGAAAAAAAAATTGATGATATCTATATATTTTGTGAAATTTTATGTTCAAACTAAAAAAATCTCAGAAAAATCAATCATCATACTAATTGTAGGAACATTTTTAAACTTTTGTAAAAAGAATAGACTTATTTTCGTGATAAGGTATTAAAAAAAATTTGTTAAGAGTATTTGTTTTAACTTTTTTTTTTTTTTAAGTTTAAGTATATTTTTTAAACTTTTTAAAATTTGGAGATATTTTTTAAACAAAACGGTTTTCTACCAAAACTAACAGGGTATCTTTGAACTCTTTCTTAAAGTTTAATGATATATATATTTTTTAATTTTTGAAAGTTTAAGAGTATTTTTGACACAAACACAAAGTTTAGAGACATTTTTTTTATAAGAAAATGAGAATGTATTAAAGAGAAATGAAGCCAAACAAAGTAAAAAAGAAAAATTAGAGAATATAATAAATTAGAAAGGGTATACAAATATTAAAGAAAAATGTTAAGATTAGAGTTGCAACAAAATTTTTTGAAAGAAAACAATCGGAGTAAAGTTTTTTAGAGAGAAAAATTAGAGATATGAGACCCAAAATTTTAAGATAATCAATAATTAGAAATTGACGTATGGGATCAATTATATTTTAAAATTTTGTATCCATAATATAGGTTTGTGTTAAAATTTTGTATCCATAATATATGTTTGTGTATACTTTCTATATAATTAAAAATCGTTTATTTTGTTACCACGATTTATAAGAGATGGTGTTAGGTGGATTGTTCTAGATCAAATGGATAAGTTAAGGTTGTTTTGGAGGGTTTGTTAATAAATCAAAGGGAATCGTTGGCTCAAACCCACGTGCTCCCGACTTGTCGGGAATGTTATCCTTGTTAACAACAATATTGTTTTTTTTTTCTTAAATAGCATTTAAAATTGGAAGTAAGGAATAATGGTTTTTTTAATTACAATTGAGGGTAGGAGAATTTGAACTACATACCTCGTGATTTCTAGTACACTAATATATGAATTGAGTTATATTCGATTTGACAAAGTAGAGAAATAGTTGGTTATAGTGGTCTCGTCTAAAAAAAACTATTGTTTAAATATCATTTATTTGTTACCTTAATAACAATTTTATATACAATGAAATAATATTTTTAAAATTTTAAATTAAAACTTCAACCTTTCGAACTACCACGTATCTATTACATGTATTATGTGTATATAAAAGTCATAAATTTTCAGAAAGGGGATATCCTATCTATCAGAAAGAACACTTTTTTTTTTTTTTTTTACTACCGACATGTTTAAATGTTATGATAAATGATAATTAATAAATTGGTGAAAAATGTTAGGGTCATTTTGAAATATAAAAAAATAAAATAAAATATTTATAAAATATAGCAAAATTTGAAAACTATCAATGATAGACGCTGATAGGTATTGATAGACTTTTATCATTATCTATCAGGGATATTGATAGACACTGATAGAAGCGTTTATCATTGATAGTTCTAAAATTTTACTATATCTAGTAAATATTTTCAACAGTTTTACCATTTGAAATAATTTCTCAAAATGTTATATAAGGTAGTGAATAATGGGAAATTGTCCAAAATAATCTCTTTTAAGTTTTTACATTACTAAAAATATCATACTTTAGGTAAAGTCGTTTAAAGGGTTTTATTGGGTCTTCTTGGACGAGATCGAGCCCGAGATTATGTTGTGAATGTTAGAAATTCAAATGATGCAATTTTGTGAAATGACGAAAATACCCCTGATTGAAAAAACTTTTATCTTTATGGACGTCCTCACTTTGTTCAAGTTCTCGCTTCACTCATTTCCACTGTTATTTGCATCATTAACACGGTTATCTACATTCTTAAGCTTCGTTTTGTAGAGCTATTCTACTATTTATGTTGTTTAGTTGGATACTTTAGTTTTAATTTAATGTTTGTATGGTGTCAATAAGTTGTCGAGATATCTGATAAATTTGAGTTATATAGTTGTTGTTTTTTTCCATATTTCGGTTTTTTTTGTTTATATATGTTGGCTTAAATCGATGATTTTCTAAAAATTTCATCTTATGATGCTTGAAATCCAATTGATTCTCAAGGATAATATAAATAATCTTGGACAAGATTACTGCATTTCCTCGAGATTACGTCCATCTTTTTTGGGTCAATAGCATATATTTTAGAAACCAAACACTTTTATTAAAGAAAGTTATACATATATGCCTTCTTTTCGGGAATTTCTGCAAAGATGAGGTTGGGAGGTTTTCTAAATTTTTTGGTAGAAAAATTATTGGAAATGTTTATCACATCAAACTTGTAGAACAAACCAATCAGTGGTTTATAAAAGACTACTAAAATAATCGGTATAATACAATATCTTGAGGATATAATAGTAAATTCAAGTTTTTAATAACCAATTTCGAAGCATACGAAAAACATTATTTTTCCATTTTTTAATTAAATCTTGGGCCCGATCTCGTTCGAAAAGGCACTAGAAAAATCCTTTAAATGGCTTTACTAAAAATGTATTTTTTTGGTAATGTGAAAACTTGGCCTATTTTGGGGCTCAATATCCTATGTGGGGAGATGATATAGCTCCTATATCACTGTTTAGCCCACTTATATATATCATCTCCCCCTTTTCATTACCTTCAACATGTGCACAGTAACTCTCATTTAACAACTCATTCTGCTTCTCTACCTCCCAGTTCCTATATCTCCTCCCTTCTCATACTCGATTGTCACTCTCGTCACTCTCTCCTCCCTTCCAATGACCCCTTTACGTTTTATTTCTTTATTATTTTCTTGAGTTTATTTCATTATACTTCCGGTATAATTTTTTTCTACTATATCCATTTTATTAAGAATCCATAATATTTCAATCTAGTTCTATGCACCCATTTTTTACCTCCAATTTACATACATCGTTTTTTCCTCTGGTGTCTTGTGATAGAGTATATTAATAATTTATTATCTATAAATTATGTCATTCAAGTTTTCATTTTTATTTGCTTAGTATATCAATTATTTATCTGTATAATGTCCATTAAAAATTTCACAATACTTTGGATTAAATCTTTGTACACAATTTCTCCAAAAAAAAAAAAAAAAATCTCTTCATATATAACATCAATATTCAAAATCTACTATTCAAAAGCCCATTATAAAACCTCAATAGAAAACTCATCCGTGAATATATATAAGAAAAGCCTCAACAAAATCCCTAAAATCAAACATAAGGAAAACTTTTTTTTAATGTCTCACTAAAATATTTAGCTAATCATTCATACTCTTTAAGTTCTCGATAGTTTTTAAAAATTAAATTTATAGATACTATTTTTCACTCGTTTATTCTTATCTTTTATTTGTCTTATTTTTGAAGACCCTTTTTAAAATTCAAGTCATGATTGAGAATTATATATATATAAAAGCATTAAAAAGTGGAAAAAAATTTTAGAAAAAAAGTTTGTACATCCATCCCTGACTTAGAATTAAATTTCATATTTTTAAATGTTGGTATTTCGTTGACTAATTACGATCAATCTAAATTTTGACTGAATTTTTTTTAAACAACAATAATAAAGAATTATTTAAAAGACAATAACTAAATATAAAAAATTGAATTGATACAATAATTGAATTAAGATTAAAAGAAATATTTTAGAGTACAAAAAAACTAAATCAGATAGTACTGACATATAAACTCTGCAAACCCAAATACAGACATATGAACTCGGACATAAAAATTTTACACGCTCAAACACAGACATATGAACTTGGACAACACAACTTTGCACCTAAACACAGACATCAAAACTCTACAGATATCAGACTTCTCAGATATCAAAATTTCAGGCATCCTATATTATCTCAGCGTCCCAAACAATTTCAAAAAAGGTTATTTTAGCCAATTTCCTGTGAATAATTCATTTGGCAGCCATTTTAACTAGAGATAGAAAAGGTTCTCAAAAGGAGGGGAAAAAGAATTCGAGATAGAAAAGACAGCATGAAAATTCGTTTCGCCATAATAATAATAATTTCTTTACTTTTAAAAATAAGAATAAGATCAATAATTTAAAATGAGAAAGAAAGCGCACACATAAATCATAGAACTCCCAAATAACCTGTTTTTCTTTTTCTTTTTATTCTATTTGGCTTTTTTTTTTTTTCTTTTTACTTATGTTATTAATATAGTAAGTTTGAATGAAATGGGTTTAAGGTGACTTGATCAATGAATATACACAAAGTTTAAAATGTCGATGTCGATCGCAATGTCGTAGTTTCACTTCAAAAATATGTCAATAGAAATATCGATGTCGATTGAATATTTATGTAAAAGTTATAAAAATAAAAGGATAAAATGCACTTTTGGTTGCCAAATTTTGAAATTGATATTTATTTGACTATTGAGGTTTTAAAAGTACACTTTAGTCCTAAGATTTACAAGATGATTCTAAAAATCTTTCACTTAATTTAAATAACAAAATACTTACTGAATTCTGAAGTGTTGACGTGATTAGATAACAAGTTAGTTCATTTAACTATTTGCACAACATCGTACATGAAGACAATCTTCTCCATCACAATCTAAAACTTCAAAAGGACATTTTTCATCTCTTTGATATAGCAATGCAATAAATTATGTTTTATTATTTTTTTTTTTTTGTTAAAAAATACTTTTGATTCTTAAATTTTTAATTTTCTATCACTTTAGTCCCTAAACTTGGTTTGCAACAATTTAATTCCTATATTTTTCAATTTTGTAACAACTTAGTCTCTAAACTTTAGTATGTAACAATTTAATTTTTGTACTTTCAAATTTGTAACAATTTAGTCTCTAACATAAAAAAATATCAAAATAGATGTCAATTTTTATTATTTTATAATATAGACTTTGTATTTAATAAAAATATTGAGTTTTTAATGAATTATCAATTTATTTATGCAGAAAATCTTATTAAATTTTAATCTTAATTTTGATAATAAAAAGATTAAATCGTTACAAATTATATTATAAAATATACAGATTAAACTATTACCTAATAAAATTTAGGGACTAAATTATTATTATTTTTTTTTTTAGTTTTAAGATTAAAAATGATGTTTAACCTAGATTTTTCTTCCACGTGGTCTTTGGAAGATCGTCGGACTCTCGAGCCTTTGGGGAAGGAGATACATAGCTCAGAATTTTCTTTTTTATTTGTCATTTCAATGTGAATTTGTGGAATATTTTTAATATTTTAAACCTTTAAACCAATTTAATTTGAATTTTTTTCTTAGATAGTTTATTTTTCAAAATAATTTAAAAATAAATTATTTTTCAACTAATCAAATGAGTTCACACTAAATCTCAACTACGTCAGCATTTAAATCATTTATAATTATTTTATAAACATGAGAAACTATATTGTTTGAAACTGCAGACCCAAATAGACATCGACTCCAAATTTGAAGAATTAAAAGTGCAGTTGGGTTGCTTTCAAATATAATAAAATGAACCAAAAAAATTAGAAGTATAGCAAAATGTTATTATCTATCAATGATAGGCACTGATAAATACTGATAGACTACTATCATCTATCATTGATAGATACTGATAGATCATGTCTATCAGTATCTATCATTAATAGACTATGACATTTTATTATATTTGTAAATATTTGAACAATTTTTTATTTAAAATAATTTTTCTTTTTAATAACTATATTCATGTTATATACCATTGTGAATATGAAAAAAAAAAAAGTTAGTCATTAAAATCACTCCCAAACATGTCTTGACGATAATATGTAGGACAGAAGATTTGAACTTTTGATTTTTTGGTTAAAAGTATATGTCTTTAACTAGATCAACCTATATGCTTGAGTTGGCTAAGTCAATTGTCTAAAAAAAATGGCCACGTGAAATTAACTTGAATACTGTCGATTTTGACATACATCAATAAATTGCCAAAGTAAACTTAATTTATATAAAAAATTGAGTAAGCGAATTGGCAAGTAGTGGTTATTGGTATGAACACCCGAGTCGGAGGTTTAATCCTCTCCATCCATATAGTCGTTGTACTAAAAAAAAATATTATACACATGTACATGCGTGCATACTTGTATATATACTTTCAAGATAATTATAAACATGTCAAATATTGTTAAATTGTTTAATATTGATAGTAATATAAATGTTTTCAAGATCATAATATAAATAATTATGTTTTTAAGGTTTACAAATAATTATGTTTTTTCTGACCATTTCAATATATTTAGTACGTATTTGGTAGTGATTTCATAATAACTAAAATCACTTTTATCATATTCAAAATAATTCGAATCACAAATTTCATCGATCAAAATTAATTTAATAATTAATTTTACACTTTTCTAAACGTAAATTTTATACTATTAAAATTGATTTTGAATTATTAAAAGTATTTTCGAAATGATTTTAAAATTGATAGAAGTAATTTTAACTATTCCAAAATCATTCCCATACATTTCATTAAACATTTCTAATAATATTATAATATATAAAATTAAAACTAATAACAAATGGTTCAACCAATAAATTTCAGTTGGTAAGTTTCAATTTCATCTCATACTATTTTTCAAATAAATGGATAAAATTGAATAATATGTTTAGTATCTCAAATTTCCTTCTTCCTCTAAAAGATTATTTTATGCACTATTGAATTTTCAAAGTTTGTATATTTGTTTGAATACTTTAACAAGTTTACATAACAATGTCTCTAAATTTAATTGGTTCATTCATTCATTTTTAATTAATATAAATAATGTAAAACGATAATATTAAATTGATAGATTTTTTAGTACAACTAAGAGGGAGAGAATTTGAAATTCGGACCCTTTACTTAAAAATGTCTTACATCGATTGAGTTATGTTCTTGTTGACTTAAATGGATAGATTTAACCATAAATATTTATTAGCCATAGAATTATAAGTGGAATAAAATATTACTTATATTTTAAGTAAAATGGATTAAATGAAACGACTTTTACAGTATAGAAGCCTATAAAAAAGTTATAAAATACGAAAGCTTACTTTGGAAACTTAACATCGGTTTGATGACCTTTTCATTTTTGATAATTGTATTTATTTTCTCATAACTTTTTTAGTATACTTTTTTTTTTTTTTGGATTCTTAGCTAAATTTTAATAATAATAAAATCATGGAAATAAATTTTTTAAGGGAATTTTAAAAATAGAAAAATAAAGGAAATTATTTTTTTAAAAAATAATAAAATTTTAATATTCTTTGATAGAGGCTGAGAGAAGTCTATCAGTGTTAGAAACAGATAGAAGTCCATCACTGACTATCAATGATAGATTTCTATCCGCCTCTATCAGTGTTTTTTTTTTTTTGTGTTATTTCTGTAGATAATTTGACATTTTTTCTATATGTGAAAAATTTTCAATTTTTTTCAATAAAGAAGGAAACTGATATGTGGAAATAGTAATTTAAACTTAATTTTCAAAAACAAAAAGAAAATATAATGATCAAATGACTATTAATCATAGTGCTCATTAGTGACCAAATTTATAATTTTACCGGTATAAATAAATCTATATATTATATTAAATAAGTTATGAGAGGAGAATCTTTACATCTCAATTTTGTCATTTACATATTTTCATACATCCTTCATTACAATTATTCGGATCAATTTTGGTTATTTTTTCGTGTATAAATGTGATCTAAACCATAAACATGTGCCATCACGGTAAAACTATTAGGGGGAAATATGAGCGTGATCTAGACCATAAACATGTGCCAAATTTTGATAATAATAGAACTATGGAAGTATATGGTAATAATAATCTAACCGTGAATTTTAAATTTGGAAAAACCACAAAAAATATTTAGATCATGGCCATAAAGTTGGTGGAACAGGAATTAGCCTCTTCATTGGAGAATCTCAATTCACGCATGTCATCTATGACCATAGAGTTGGTGGACTAGGAATTGGATTAATGTGAAAACTTTTTTTCATTGAAGATCCATACATGATGATGCTTATATTGATAATGGCTCACTTATTTCAAGTATAAAGGGAATGTTTTGGACAAATGTTCATATGGACATAACAATAGTAGCAACTATAGTCATTCAAGTGATTATGCTGGTTATAGTGATGGGTTTAAGGCATCATTTATACTCGGGGACAACTTCTTCGTGAAAGTGATGAAGGCTTAGACTTAGAGTCTTTATGTTATCTACATTATTCAGACCATTGTCATTTGAATTTAACATAGTTTGATCCAAAGTATTATTCTATTGGTGACAATGGAGTTGATGTTGAGACTCATGGAAGACATACTTTCAATTATGTTATAAATTTTTAATATACAATGACTTAGGAATGTCATTATCAAATGAATTATGTTAATATTGGGCTAGTACCTCTTAGATCATCTTTTTATTATTGAATCTTATATTTGACCTTCATTTTGTATGACCTAAACTTTATTAATAAAATATTCAGTTTAGAATATTTTTTTTATCTTCATTATTAAGTATCATTCTATCACAAAACATATTTGGTTTCTAATTGTTGATTTATATGCTTAAAGTCATAGTTTATTATATAAATAAATTTGTTCTAAAATTCCACTAAAACTTCACGATATTTTTTTGAATTTCGGTGATATCCGTGATTTTTCTCAGAATATCCACGATATTTAAATATATGTTGATATATCCGTAAATATGACTTATCAATATTTATATTAATAATGATATTTTCGTCCTTGAATAGACAATTGCATCTTTTACTTTGCTGTAGTTATTCAGGTCAAATAGTGTATCAATCATTTTGTTTATAACAGTAAAGATATGTTTGAACGGACAATTACATCTTTATCCTTTACAATTTCATGAATTCCTATCTAGTCCCTATCTTTAAATAGTAGGTGGGCCAATAATTTTATTTGAAGATAATTAAAAAAAAGAAAAAAAAATGTGTTTTTTTTTTTTTGCTGAAGAAAACATCACATGTGTGTATTTGACTGACAATGTACAAAAAGTTGAAGCTACAGTATAAACCGAAACTTAATTTTATAGAAACTAGAAAGGGAAGAAATACTCTTCAATAAATAGATGATTGTTGAGCGGGCAAAAATATTTCAACTACGTACAATGTTCATTGTTCATTGCTAATTCCTCCATTTTTTTTCCCACTGTAAGCTTTTGTCTTCCATTTCTTCTCTTCAAGTTCTTTCAATCTTTGAAAATAAACCACAGATTCCACAGTTTTCTTCATTGCCATGGATGCAGTGCTGTGGACCGCAATCGTAAGGTTCCGTACTCTCTCACACTTCCACTCTCTCTTCGTTTCTTCTTGCTTTATTTGTTCAGATGCAGAAACTACGTACGATTCCGTCAGAGGAACAGACGAAATCATGATTCGGGTAATCTCCTATGCGTCTTTTCGTTTTTTCAATTCGTCAATGTTCGAGCGTTTGTTTTTTAAATGTGTTTCTTTTTTTTGGTTGTGATGAGTTTGATTTTCGTTTCTTGTTTGTTTTGGTTTGGAAGGATTTCGATATGATTCTTAAATCTCTGTCTCTATGTATATCTGTCTCTCTGTGTTTGGTTGTTTCCTGAGACGTTCCGATTGGGAATATACGTTTTTATGAGGATTTAGTCTTCGAATAATAGTTATCTGCTTCATTAATCCGAGTTCAGGATGTTTATGATTACTGTATGTGTCTTTTTGTGTTAATGTATTATTGTTTTCACGAATAATCTCTTGAGCTGAGAAGTCTGTATGCATTTATTTCGATATTGCACATTTGTGAAATTTCGATTTGCGCTATTCGTGTTTTTCTTTATATGAATATGTTGAAATTTTCATATCAAATGAGGATGATTTGAAGATGTTTGTGTTTTTGCCGATGAGCAGTGATATAAGAAACATGCCAAGCGAGCTATGGTTTGCACTGCCGACGATTTACAAGAATGGAAAGACTTCCCTAAGGGTCTGAGGGTTCTTCTCCTTGATAGGGACAGTCGCTCTGCTACCGAGATAAGATCAAAACTTGAGGAAATGGAGTATGTTGGTGAGACATTTCAAACGCCTCATTTTTTTCGTTTAAGATATCTTTTTTGTTAGAAATCCTCTTTCTTCTAAATCACTGTTACTTTGCTGTCTCTTCTTCAACATTCAAATATATTTTCTTTACTCACGTTCTAAAGAAGCTATCGCTACTTGGTTGCTTGAGGAGATCTGCATTCTCTTTCCTATAATCCATCTTTGGATGCTATTTACATGTATATATTTCCATAGAAGTTAGCCCCTTTCTTTTTTTTTGGCTTGGTTATGATTTGAGGCTCGAACTTTGATCCAGCCATGTTTCGTTTTGGTCATTAAATTTTTGGTTGGAATTTTTATTTTGTTTCTTAAACTTTCATTATATTACTTATTTAGTATTTATTGGAAAAATGATAATACAAGTATGACATATATATAATGAGTAAGATGACGTCACATTTTCAATAAATTAGGTATACATCTTTATAGTAGGGAGTAAATGTGGAATATAATTAAGGTTGAGGACTAAAATTAAGATTCTAAAGAAATAATAAAAATAAAAAAAAATAGAGACCAAAGTAGGGAAGTTCAAGAACCAAAACTGTATTTAATATTTTTCATTAAAAAAATGTAACAATAATCAAAGTACTATTTTCAAATATAGAAAAATGAGCCAACTTATTTACAAATATAACAAAATGTCGTTGTCTATCAATGATGGACAGTGATAGACACTGATAGACATCTATCAGTGTCAATCACTTATAAACAGTGACAAACAGAAATACTGATAGACAATGATATTTTATTATATTTGAAAATATTTTGCCATTTAAAATAATTAATAATCAAATGTATAGTGGTTGAGCCGAAGTTATGAATAGATTGAAAATGCACTTATTTCTACTCGATGACTATAGAGTTTCATTATTTTTTTTCCAAAAAATGTGTATTTCCAAATATTAATTTGTTGAAATCTGAATTCGCATTATTGTGATCCCATTTTTATGTTCTCTATTTCTTTAAGAAGCTGCCTTTTTAGTTTCTTTTATGCTTCTGTGTTGAGAAGGTTCACTTGTCATACTGCAGTTTTTTCCTGCTGTGATGAGAAGGAAGCTTTGTCGGCAATTTTGAACACACCGGGAAACTTCCATGTTGCAATTCTGGAGGTACGGCTAATGACTTTCTGAATGGAACTATACATTTAGGCCTTAAGCTGACTCCTCTGCTATGTTACTTGATAACATTCACTTCTCATGATCTGATTGGACCATTTTCTGTCTTTTTTGAATTCTTGGATCCATCTTTGGTCACAGGTGTGTGCAAGAAATTACGATGAAAGTTTTAAGTTACTTGGAACTTCCAAGGACTTGCCAATAATAAGTAAGTTAACAACCAAAACTGGTTAAGATATATATCATCGACCAAAAAGTCAAAGTTCCAAATCTCCACCCTTAACATGTTGAACTACTTAAAAAGATAAAACTAATTTCTTCTCAGAATAAACAAGACAGGTTTAACAGCTTCCTTCAGCTAACTTTACGGTTCCTGACCTGACACTGAGATTATTTTTTCTGTGGCACAGTGACTTCAGATGTTCATTGCCTAAGTACTATGATGAAGTGCATTGCAGTAAGGATTCTAGTGTAATCTCTCCTTAAATGGTCTCTGTCTTTGGTAATCTAAAACTAGACCTTAGTTTAGTAGCCCTTTCAAGAGTTCCTTAGGGACTGGTTTACTTTGGGTAGACTGACCGACTGCAGAAAGCCTTCCACCGGTAGGCATGTGTGTGTTCTGCAATAATTGGTTTCAGTTTCCAATTTTCTTGTTGGTATTAGAAATCAGATTCTAAACAAAGCTAGTATCAGTCATTTTCGTTTGATCTCCAGCAGAAGTTAATTCTCAGATCATAACCATGTTTTTGCGTTATTGCCTATACATCTCGATTTACTATTTACGTTCAGCTTGGTGCAGTTGAGTTCTTGCTGAAACCACTCTCTGAAGACAAACTCAGGAATATCTGGCAGCATGTCATTCACAAGGTATTATTCAGTTCTGGCAAAATTTATTTTTTGCAAAAGAAACACCGAATTGTAATGACAAAAATATTGACCAACAATATTTTGAGAAGGCATTTTCCAATACTTCAAAGCCTGATGAAGACTCTGTAGCATCCTTGATGCAACTCCAATTAGAGAATGAAAACAAGAATGGAGTTTCGGAAGATATGGAAGTTCTTTCTTGGATTCAGGATATTGTGTGGGAGGAACCAGAAGGAAGTGATAAGTCTCAACTGATCATGGAAGCATCTAGGCAAGGTAGCTGGGAAAGCGGAGATCAAATGAACTGTTCAATAGAAACAGATTGCAGGGACAAAGATGTTCAGTCTAAATTCGTCGAAACTACTTCACATGATTTGGTTTGTGAAGACCCCATTCAGGAGGGCCAACCTCAATTATCTGACAAGGTAATGGTCAAAGTAGACAAGAACTTTGCTGTTTGTTTAATAAAGGCAGAGAGTAACATTTATCATTCCTTTGCAGAATAAATCTGGTGTCAAAAGTGATCCTTTAGCTGCTGAAAACTCAATCCAAGGATCTGATGTGAACCATTCTGCTGGACCCAAAGCGAGGAAAACTAAGGTAAATTATACGAAACAAAATTTTTTAGAAGTGTTAAGAGTGTTGATATAATGTTAAATTTATCTTCATCCACCAGCTAAAACTTTTGGGTCTATCGGTGATTTAACAAGAAGTATCTTCATGCATATGTGAAGTTTATGCGTATTTTCACCGTGTCAAGGCTGAGATTTTTCTGTGAAAGTGTGTATATTATCCAAGCATGTCACTTCATCTAGATGAAAGTTTAAACACATGAAACAGGCAAAATGCTGAAGTTTCTCTTTTATGAAAACTGCTTACAATGGAATGCAGGGTAACATTTACAATTCCATGCCAAACTTGAGATTAACTATGCTGGCCAACTACTCACAAATTTCTATGAATGACAACTTAATGTTATAGGGTCAAAAATGTTGTACTTAAGATTGATTGATTGCTTGTGTATAAACTAGCCAAGTGTATCATGAATGTTAAAAGGAAAAAATAAAAAATAAAGAAGCTTAACTTGACTTCTTCACAGATACAAAAATTTATGTTTATGTTTTTTATTGATCGATTGATTATTTTTTTATCCTTGGTTAAAAAATGGGCTTTCCTTTTTTTTTTTTTTTTTTTTTTCTTCTAATCTTAGTTAACGTATAATTGATTTGAACTTTAAATTTGGGTCCAATATTTATATCGGACCATTTTCTCTTTAAAAAATTTCTCAAGCGTATCAGGGAGTATCCCAAACGTGTCCCCACATGTCTGAGATTATATATAAATAAATGAAAATAAGACACAGAAATTTGCATGCTGAACACATGCCAAAATATGTCCGTGTACTTGATTGATTGATTGCCTAAAATAGAGTATCTGTAGTTCATAGTGATATACTGTTGGCCAATATTGTCCATTAGGTGGACTGGAATCCACAGCTACATAGAAAATTTGTTCAGGCAGTTGAACAGTTAGGCATAGATCATGCAATTCCTTCCAAAGTACTTGAGCTTATGAAAGTTGAAGGTTTGACAAGGCATAATGTTGCAAGTCATCTCCAGGTGGCCACCTGACTTTGCTCTTTCATATTCTTAAAACTTCACCTCCTAAAGTTTATCATATATATTTATATATTTTTTCTTCTTTTGGTTTTACTTTGTTTATGCAGAAGTACAGGATGCAAAAGAAACATGTAATGCAGAGAGAAGAAAATCCAAGGTGGTCACATTATCCAAGATGTACAATACAAACCAATCACTTGAAACCTATAATGGCTTACCCTTCTTCCTATCAACCAAACTGTGGAATATCAGTGTCTGCTGTTTGTCCAACATGGAGACAGACCAATGGCCATCCACCTATTGTCCACACGTGGGGCCCACCTGGTTATAGCCATTGGCCGCAACGAGGAATTCAGCCATGGAATTCTTATGCAGGGGTAACGTTTTCTATTCTTTATAGTTCACTCTAATATAATCAGATTCCCACCACAAATACCCCAAAGTTCTCTGCAAAAGTACATGTTTAGGAGTAATTGGTTGAAGTAATGATTTTTTTAAAAAAAATTTGGATATAATTAATTTTGTAAAATAAATTTTCATATAATCACATTGATTTCAAACTTTTAAAAGTAATTTTGAATTATTAGGTTTTAGTTTCAAAATAATTTTAGAACTACCATATTACTAAAAAGGGAAAATAATATTCTTAAATACTGGGCAATTTTGGTATTTCAATAAATGAATGAAATAAGCACCTCACAACTAATTATAGAAAAATCTATTTTAATTGATTCTAGAATTTCTTAAAATTAATTTCAGCATGTGTCAAACATCAATATTTTTAAGATTCATCGTTTTCAATGCCTTGTCCGTACCAAGAAATAAGAAACAGGCCCGAAATCTAGGAAACATCATGGTTCTTCGTTTTCAAAATTTTTTTAATGTAAATTATAAACTTAATGTCACAAAATTTTTAAAGCTATTGTCCTTCAAGAACAAACAAAATAGTAAAATGGAAAAAAAATAAAGTTGTGATCTAAGAAACCCATATACTTAATTTGACTAACGTTCTACACTTAGATATTCTGATATTTCTAGATACTTATCAAACACTTGTCAGTGCAATAGATTTGTTAGACACTATTTGAATAAAGTCAAAGTAGGTCCAACATTTGTTAGACGTACATTGAACACTAGTTAAGTATATTAAATAGACACACATATAACAAAAATAATAAATTTGGAGAAACACATCAAACTAATTTCTTAAATATGTAAACGCACTGACTTTGAATATATTTCTTCCATAAAAATGATATATATTTTAAAGAATTGTATATTTTAATAAACATATCAATCCTTGATGTGTCTGTGCCTTAGATTAAAAAAAAAATTGTATGTCATCTCGTGTCTACTTGTGTCTATCTTATCCCTACTTCCTAAGTTGTGATAATAGTTTTCCTCAAAACTGATTGTTTTAGGTGCGAGCTGATGCATGGGGTTGCCCTGTGATGCTGCCTTCTCACACTCCATATTTTTCATTTCCTCAGGTGAGAGATGGTTTTTCTTTTTTCTTTTTTTTTTTTGTTTTTTGTTTTTTTTTTTTTGTTTTACCGAGAGGTAAACTGAAATTTAACCTTTTTTTTATTTATTTTATTTTTGGCTATTTTGCAGCATGCATCAGCATCACACGATATGCATACAGTAAATAAGAGCTATGGCATGCCTCAGAGTTTATGTGATCTTCAACCAGTAATATAAACCTCCTTTTCTTTTATATTATGTGATTATTTGTTTTGATCAATTTTAGCAGAAATTAAATCATATAGATTTGAAATATCATATTCATACAATCAGTATAGTCTTTCCTACACATGTTTTGTGCAAAATACAATATTTGAGCGTTCAACTACAAAACAACAAAAATTAAAACTCTATTTGATATCAATTCATTTTTAGTTAAAATTATGGAATTTATGTTGTTTCCCATCCATTTATTTACGATGATTTTTTCTTTTGTTTTTATCAACTACTTTTTCTAGCTTTCAATCAAAACTTGGCTTGTTTTTTAAAAACATTGGTAAAAAGTAAATAACAAAATGATGAAATTTATAGGCGAGATGGTGTTCATAAGCTTAATTTTCAAAAACTAAGACTCTGTTTAGTAACCATTTCGTTTTTGGTTTTTGGTTTTTGGTTTTTGAAAATTAAGTATATTTCCTCGTAATTTCTTATAATAATTTGCATCTTTCTTAATTACAATAGTTGAATTCTTAATCAAATTTTTGAAAATAAAAATAAGTTTTTAAAAACTAGTTTTTTTAGTTTTAAATTTTGGCTTAGTCATTTAAACTATTGGTAAAAAATAGATAACAACGGGAGAAATTTGGAGGTGGAAATAGTGCCTATAAGTTAATAAATTTTCAAAAATAAAAAATAAAAAATAAAAAATAAAACGGTTAACAAAGGGCGTAAATGATTATCAAATGTGTCAAATCTTCCCTCTATTGTTTTCAAATTGGGTTTAATCATTCTTAATTTAATTATCTAAATTTGTAGCCAAATTTCTAATAAATAAATAAATGGACTCCCAAGCCTTTATTTTAGCATTTGTTAAACGTATTCTTGAAATAGATTATAGGTCTGTTTGGATGGCTCTTTTAAGTTCTTAAATAGCCTTTTTCAAAGAAAATCATTCAAACATATCCCGAACAGAGTGTTGAAATAAATAAATTTTTGAAAAACAAATAACAAAACTGTTGGTTAACTATTTAATTTTTTTATTTTTTATTTTGAAAATAAAGTCCTTAAACACTATTTCTATCTATTCATTTCAATGGTATGTTTAACTAAAAAAATATAGTTTTTAAAATTTATTTATCTTTGAAATTTAGTTATACATTTAACTATTTATTTAAGAAATATGCAAATCGACAATTTAAAAAACAAGTCAAATTTTAAAAAGTTAAAAATCAAATATCAAACGATTATCCAATAGAGTCTATAAAACGGGATTGAAACAACTAATATTAGTTAATTATATTTGGTAGGATGAAGAGGTGGTTGACAAGATTGTGAAAGAGGCAATGAGGAAGCCATGGTCACCGCTTCCATTAGGGCTCAAACCTCCTTCTACAGAAAGTGTTCTCACAGAGCTTTCTAGGCAAGGAATCTCCACCGTCCCTCCTCAAATCAACGGCTGCAGACCTCCCTGATCCCACCCTCTTATCTATTTGGTGATTGATTTTAACCAGGTTTGTTAAACAATAATACTTATTTTGGAAGGGAATAAGAATAATATATTTTATAAATTATTATTTTAAAATGCATTTTTGGTCTCTAAAGCTCTGTATTGATGTATATTTGGTCCGGCTTAATTTCAAATATAACTCTAAATGGTGAGTGACTTAAACTTGCTGTTAATTGATTGACAGAAAATTGATGTATAAATGAGTCACATTTTTACTACTTTTTAACTTTTTTAAAAACCATTTTATGGAAGTATCAATTTCTCTTTCAATGACTAGATTTGCAAGTTTCAGTGTTTCACCGTACGGCACAATAAAATTATAAGATTATTTAGGGAGATCTCCATACTCGTTCATATGCATTTTCTATAGCACGTCATGCTTTTTTATTACTCATATTTATGTCATAGTCTTGCTTTATGTCTTTTATGATTTCATGTTGTTTGTATTGACGACCAGCTCCTTCGGATTTGGAATTTATTATTCTCCAATTGTCTCTAACCACTATTCAAAATATCAAGAGAACATGAATGAATATTTACATTGATTTTTTGAATATGTATTGAACCTTTCAATTTGACTGTTCCCAATCTTCACTTAAATTCTCATAAATATATTTGACATAGAGCATCTCTTGAAGGAATCAAATTCCTAGCAAAAGCGTTTGATTGTCTTTTGCTTCAAGTTTTGTTTAGAAATAAAATTCAGAAAAGCATAAAACGGTAAATTACAGAATCATAAACATATTGTAATTTTAATGGCTAAGCATGAAAGGAAAAGGAGAAGAGATGACCGTTGTAGAAACTCTTTTTTCTGGCGAATCAAACTCATCCTTCTCTGTGGGATCGCCTCTAAAAGGACTTCATTGCGATGATTCTGGTGAGTACCAACTTGTGGGAGTCTCTTTTGAAAAGATAAGGAAAATGAGAGGGATAACAATTTTTTTTCAAAGAACATTTCTCTATGTAAAATTGAGAGAGAATAATGGAGAGAGAAATTCTTCAAGCAATTATGCAACCACTTCGAAATGCCAAAGAGGTTGTATTTAAAGAGAGAAAGGGAGTGTGACTCCCCACTTCCCACTCTCCCACTCCCCTTTATTAAGGGGAGTGTATAAATAAATAATAATCAATTAAATAATTTAATTAAATATCTTATATTTAATTAAATGAATATTTGTATCATATTCAAATGTATAATTCTCTCTAGTTTTAATATAAATCTCATTTTTATTAACTTTTAACATATAGTTTTATTATTTAAATCATATTCAAATACATTCATCTCTCGAATTATATAATTTAATTTTGATACGTTATAATCTATAATTTAATTTTGAACCTTATTTATATTTATACACATTATATTAATTATATCATATACAACTAATATATATTCCCTCTAATTAGTTTGAACATTTCAAATTAATCTTCCAAAATTATGGTCCTTATTAATCTGTTGTGAGTTAGCAAAAGGACCTAACGGAGCTAGATTATAAGCTCCAATTATATGAAATTAATTAATTGAACTCTTTAATTAATTAATCAACTTTTGTTAACTATTGAAACAACCACTATAAACCCATAATTGCACTCACACGATAGAACATGTTGTGTCCATGGATATAATCATTACATGTAAATCGATCATTCAAGAGTTGTCCATAATTACAGCTGGGTTAAATGTCTGTTTCACCCCTACAATTATCTCTGTATCCTTAAGTACCATTGATCCTTTGATGAACAATTTGTTTATGGTCCAACCATAAATCAAGTCCCTCTCGGGCCAATGAGAGGGTGGTGAAGGATCCACATTGAAGGGACCCTAGAGTAGAAGCGGATCTCCCAAATCTTAATTCTTTACAGAATCGTAATTTTTACAGAGAGGAAGAAAAATTATGCACTTAAATGGAAAATATACAACATGCTATAAAAATAAATAAAAAAATTAGGGTTTCATAAACCCTTACCTTTGAAGACGATCTTCAATGGAATCCTTCAGACACCACCATAACAGCAACCTCGGTATTCTCTGATGAGAATCCAAGAGGAGTGAGAGCTCTGGTAATTGTAGAGATTTGAGGGAAGGAGAGAAAAAACTGTGAGGAAGATAGAAGGCTTGAAAAACTTGAACACCACCACTGTATATTCTTTCTCTCGTTTTTGTTGGAGGAAGATGAACTAAATTTGAATACTCATCTTCCACTTACGTGATATTGGAGAGAAAAAAAGGGAGGGAGCTGAAACTCCCTCCCATTAATAATTAAATATAATTAGATAAAATTAAATAATATATTTAATTAAATTAATAATTTAATATGTATTAATATGATAATTACCTTATCATATAATATATATTAAACTATATATTAATATAATATAACCTATAGTTTTAATATTGTATCATATACAATATAACATATAGTTTCTTTTCTCTTACTAATGACATTTAATATAAATCACATTTATATTAAATTTAATAATATGAATCCAATTCACATAATTAATATTTGAATCATATTCAAATATTTATTTTCTCTCAAATAAACTTTATATTATAATGTATCATAATACATTATAACAATTCTATCATATATAATTAATTTAACTTAATTATATCATATGTAATTAATTCCCTCAATGAATTTGAACAATTCAAATTAATCCAAAAATTGATTCTCATTTAGTCCTATTGAACTATCGAGGGAACCTCATGGACTTGTAATTTGAAGCTCCAATGCTACGTGAATAATTAATTAAATTATTCCATCAGTTAACTATCGAGCACTCCACAAAGACACGACAGCTGCAGATATATTTCTGTGTCCATTGAATATAACCAATCAACAGTGCGATAACTCTTCACAAATTGCTCGTAAGTACAACTAGACCAAAATTACCGTTTTACCCCTGGAGTTAGAATATAACCAATCAACAGTGTGATGACTCTTCACAAATTGCTGTTAAGTACAACTAGGCCAAAATTACTGTTTTGTCATTGTAGTTACATCTAACTCCTTAAGTACTATTGATCCCTCCAATGAACAATAAATCATAGTCCAATTATGATTAAACCCCCTTGGGCCAGGAGAGGGTGTGACACCACATTGTTCAAACCCCAGAATCAACCATTAATGGAGTAATTTATCTACTTGCCCAAACATTGGGGAAGGAGTAAATTCCATTTTGTGTAGCTGTGTTCCCAACTCCCCAATTAGATGAATCCCTAAAATGGTAGGCTTCTTGAGTCGGCGATCTGGCTACTCTCACCCATACAAATTAAAGGACACCCCTCATAGGCAGAAGTTCACAATTCACTTAGGATTCAGGTCATGCTACCTATGGTTAGGGGTGATTATTGTCGGTCGGGGTCGGTTTTTCAATCCGACCGACACCGAACCAACCAGAATCGGTTTGGAATATGTCTAAATCGGTCTCGACCGTCGACTGAGCAAAAACACGATCGGTCAGTCGGTCGGTTTGGTCAGGTTTTGCATTTTCCTTTCTTTTTTTTTTCTTTAAAGAAATTATATTTTATTTATTAAAATTCTAAGAAAAATTGCTATTAGGTAGAAGTTATATTTAGTTATAAATCATTATCGTTATAAATAGCAATTTTTTAATACAGATAAAAAAACCAACTATTTATTAACTTCCTTATCAATCATGTTTAGTTTTCTCTCTTAATTTGTGATTGTGATTCATAATTCAAGATACTATTTCACATTTTAATACTTATGAAATAGAGCTAGATGTATTAAAAATAAGATATTGATATGATTTGATTTGACAATCCTTAATATTTAACAATTAACATGTTTATTGTTTGGGATTGTGCTCGCTTCGCTTAATTGCTTAAAGAACCCCTAATACATATTACATATATATTTGGAAACAAAACTAATATGAGAGTTGATTACGTCACAAATAGAAATGTCACATGACACATAGTCACATACAATCAAATTAGAAATTGCAACATAAAGTCAATTGTCACATACAACCCAATTACAATAAAACATAAAGTCAATTGTCAAATACAACCAAATTACAATAAAATCAAATGATAAATGTTTAATCGATAACTGACAACTTTGTAAAATCTAGAAGGTCTTGAATGTCTTTTTCATTGTCCATAACCGCTCTGAATCCTATATAATTAAGATTAAGAAGAGAAAGACAACCCCATTAATATTTTAAACTAACAAGTTACAACTACAAAATACAAATAAATAAAAAGTTTAAAGTTAAACAATTGAATAAATACCTTCTTCAAATAATGAAGCTTCTTCCATGTCATGTTAAACTTCAAGATCTATTGGAATAGAATTTAGCCAATTTTGAGTACAAATGAGAGCCTTCACTATTTTTGGAGCCAATGAATAATGTGATGAATCAACAACACATCTTCCTATACTAAAAGCCAACTCAGACGCTACACTAGATACTGAAATTGCCAAAATATCTCTAGCCATACAACTAAGAACCTCAAATCGATGACTGTTCCTCTTCCACCATTGAAGTATGTCAAAATCACCTTCATTTTTAACATTGACCTCCAATAAATAAATATCAATCTCTGACCCCTGTTCGAAATGTGTAGTCTCATCGTCTTCAAAATTAAGATCAATTGTATCACAGACAAAGTCTTCACTCACATTTTCAGTTGGATCACAATCAATCATGGTCTCCGAGGCTGAGACAATTGGTGTATTATTAGTAGTACTCCCATTCCCATTCCCACTTTGAGTATGAGTAGTATTGGACTCATGAAAGAGACGCCTACAACATTGTTCCACTACATTTCCCATAGATTTGGCAACCTCTGACCCAAAAAAAAATTTAAGGCAAAAAGATACAAATCTTAGCTTTTTTCAAGGATCTAGCACAATAGCAACATACAACAATAGATTATTTTTTTCATTGTTCCCTGAATACTTCTCAAATTTGGCCTTCATGCTATTGGCCATTCCAACTAGCATTGCATTTGCACGACCAGCATGCAAACGTATGCAATTTTGAACCACTGTAATCTGATGAAAAACCATATTCGAAGTGGTGTACAAAGACCCTGAAATTTTCAACGTCACATCATAAAAGACCTTTAAAAACATAATCAACATCTTAGTATTTTTCTAATATTCCTTATTTGGTGACAAATCATGTCTATAAGAAGCATTTTCATCTTCTAATCTATCAAAAGCCTTTTCAAACTTCATAGCTGCCTCAAACATCAAATACGTAGAGTTCCATAATAATTTTTTCAATTTCAATGCACTTTTTAAATTTCAAACAATGTGCAGGAGAAGATCTTATAAATCGTACAACATATGAATCCTTTCAATGCAATCATTATGTTCCTTAAAAGCATCACATACTATGAGATTTAATATATGAGCACAACAACTAACATGCAGAAATTATCCACCAAATAATAATCCCTTATTGAAACTTTTCAGAAGATAAGCAATGACAGTGTCATTCGAACTTGCATTATCAACAGTCAAAGTCATACCCTTTCAATGCCCCAATCCTTCAAATTCTTTTCAATGGTTTTACCAATAGTATCACCTTTATGATTCTCAATTGGACAAAAACTAAGTATCCTTTTATGTAATCTCCAATCAGAATCTATGAAATGGGCAGTTAGTACCATGTAATTTATATTTTGTCTCAATGTCCAACAATCCGTAGTGAGAGAAACTCTATACTTATTGTTCACAAAAATGTCTTTCAAACGCTTTTTCCCATTAACATACAACTTAAGTACATCTCTAGCCACAGTAAACTAAGACGGAACAACAAATCTAGGTTGACTTGCACATGTTAATCTATCGACAAATTTCTTAAATCCTTTACCCTCCACAAACTTGAATGGAAATTCGTCAACAATTACCATTTCAACCAACACTTTTCGACAACTCTCTAAACTATATGACTCACATACAAGTTGTGACATATTATTTCCAACATTGTCTTTGTCTTTAGTTTTAAAAGCTAATGTCATTTGGGTTGAATCTCTTTTTTTCTGATAAGGGTATTTTTTACAATTTTTCAAATGATTCTTCATAGTTCCAGTACCATTATGTTTAGAATGACATGCATAGACAATTCTACAGTACTTACATTAAGCATGAGGGTCTATAGGATCACCTTTTAGCCTCTTAAAATGATCCCATACCATGGATTTTTTCATAGCATTCCTTCTGTTTGGTGGATTTGGAACATCTGATGTCTCATTTGCTGAATCAACATCCAAACATTCAACATATTCAACAGTTTTTCACATTTCTTTAACTTTTACAGTTTGTTATTATAACTACTTGTATCAGAAAAATAGTATAAATACTCACCATTTACAAATTCGTAGTACAACATACAAAAAGCTTCAAGAAAGCTTGAATTCTATAAAAAAAAAAGCTGTGACTTAGCTCTTAAATAAAATCTCTTTTCCTTCCCGTGGATGTAGGCATCATTTGCCGAACCACATATATCATCGTGTAGACCTCTTCTTTCTCTTTTCTTCTATAAGATTGCATGTTCTTCATCGCCAATCGTTAACTCAAGCAGTCGTACGAAACAAACAGAAAAGATTAGGGTTAGAGAAGTTCTGCAAATTCGATAGAGAGAACGAAAGAGAGAAAGAAATTAATTCTGCAAAATCCCATCAAAATAAAAGATATTCATTCACTTCCATCAGGAAAAAGTCAGTAGAGCGAACCACGTGGAGCACATCAGCTGGAAGATCGTGGACAAAGCATATCCAAAAACTATACCAAACCAATTTAAACTGGGGAAAAATTCTTGGGTTCGCGGAATTGGATCAACAAAGTAGGGCCATTAATTCATCATTTAGGCTTTTAGATCACAATCAACAAAAAGCAACCCAAGAATCAACGATATTTATATTGCCATCCGTTTCTTCTGCATCTCGTTCATTTTTTGAAGCATCAGTTGCAGTTCCATCAAACTCCATATCTGTTGAATCCATGTAGCTGAACCACACCATGTCAGACGTCAGTATCACACAATTCACAAAAACTCAAAGTATTTCAGCTTTATATAAACTCAACAAAATTGTTAGGTTTATGCACACTAAGAATGGCTTGAAAAATTGTTTTAAAAAACTAAGTTCCATTTTTGTGGCCACTGTGTACAATCTACAATACATTACAATCAGTTAATCACTACCCACACTTCCATAAATCAAACTAATTTCTATTGAAACGGCTGGAATCTACAATCTACAATATATTGAAACGGTTAGAATGGAGGATATCAAGATGAAGATACGGACCTGCAGAAGAAAGAAGAAGAAAGTTGGACTAGAAGTTTGTCAGCTGGAACGAAGAAGAAAGATGGTTGCCGACTGGAATGAAGAAGAAATGTTGGCTGGAACGACGCTGGCTGTCGACTGGACTGGAAGTTTGGAACGAAGAAGGCGAAGTTGGCTGCCGCCTTCCGAGTCGAACGAAGAAGAAAGAAGTGCGTGAGTTGTGGCGAAATTTTGCATGCGGACTGTGGCGAACGCGAAGTAAACTTTACCTTAATTTTTTAAAATAACATTATATATATATATATTTTTAAAAATAAATAGGTCGAGTCAGGTCGAGACCCGACCCATATCGTGCCTCTATTTTCGCTAGAATCGACTCGAAAAACCAAAAATGGACCCCGACCGCTCTAAGTATATTTCTGACCATTTGACTCCATTTTGGTCGGTTTGGGTCGATCGTGTCGGTTTTTCGTTCTAACATGCTCACCCCTACCTATAGTCATCTTGGTAAAATGTAAGTCTCTAGTATGAATGGTGTTATATAATGAGACTAAACATTTCATGGTCTGGTCTTATGCAAACTCCTTTGTATAGAATATCTCTGCTCACATGTCTCCACATGAATGATCAGGATCAGATAATTTATAACACTTTACAAAAATTATAACACCTACAAAGTGGGTCATATTCGTAGGGTCACCAAGATAAAGTATCTAGTCTTATCCATCTACTACAGACAGGTTATCACTTAGAACATGATCCACTCGTATGTCTTTACATACATGTTAAGCTGCAAGATAACCTTAGATGTTAGCATATTGGTTTGTGGTTAATGCAACTAATTTTGAAATACAACATCAACTATTTTATTACATAAATAAAATGTTTTTACATTACAATTACAAACTATAAGACCTTACGAGATTTAGGGCATCAATCTCAACAGATGGGACCCCATTATTTAAGTCTTGGAGTTGGCTCTTAAGGGAACTACTCATCTACTTCCCCAAATAAGTGAATTTCATCTTGTGAAGTTATGTTCTCAGCTTTTCACTCAATCAAGTCCCCAAAATGGTAGGCCTATTGAGTTGGTGACTTGGGCCACTCTCACCCATACAAATCAAAGGATAAGCTCTCATAGGCAGGAGTTCATAACTCATGTAGGATTAAGATTGAGTTACATATGATTATCCTATGAAAAATTAATCTCTCCATGCAATAGAGTTATAAAGAAAGATTAATGATTTTGCGATTCAATCTTACACAAATTCATTGTATAGAATGCTTCCACTCGCATGTCTCTGCATGAACGATTTGGATCATATCATTTGTAACAATTACAAAGTGGGTCGTATCCAAGTGTCACCAGGATACCCCACTCGCATGTCTCCATATGAACGATTTGGATCACATCGTTTGTAACAATTACATAATGGGTCGTATCCATAGTGTCACCAGAATAAAACACCAACCTTATCTATATACTATAGATCCTTTATGTTATTATTTGCACATGATTCACCTGTATGTCAATTACATATTATTTAAGTGTCATGTAAATAACCTTGGATTTTACTTCATTAGATTTAGTTATGTAAATTTAAAACATAAAATAAAAAAACAAATTATTTTATTAACAATAAATAAATTATTTATTTATTTACAAACCACAAGCTTAGAACATAAAACCCAATACCCCTTTTGTAGACTTCTTTACTTAAAACTATAAATTCTTTTTCATTGTTGAAACACTTAGTGTGTGGTTGGAATACATTTTCAAGTGTTTAATTTAAAAAATAAGTCATTTTGGAAGAAAATGGAGTATTTGGCAACCATTCAAAATAGCTTTTCAAGTTTTTTCTAATTAGTTTTTATCAAAAGTGTTTAAATAAAAATGAGTTTTTAAAAAAAAAACATTTTTTTTCTCAAGTTAATCAAAACAAGCTTTTAATCTCATGACAATTCTCTCTTGAGAAAAAACATTTGTCCCTACTTCCAACTCATCACTTGTAGAGTTATTTTTCGGCCAAATATTTCTATTCATGTATGTCTATCAGCTAGCTAATTCATATCTAACTTTACCTCTTCCTTTACGATCTTCTGTTGAAATACTCCTTGGTTATGAGATATCATATGATTCATTATTTATCTTAGCTAACTCCCATGCAAAATTATCATATTTTAAATCATATGATTCCCATTTAGTGGCTCTATCTTGTTATCACCCATGACAACTTGAACTTCATTCTCATCTAATGCATCCATTACAATCAGAACGTTTAAGTCCCAAACTTGGTTACTCCCAAAAATTGAAACATTTTTTTTTTCTTTCAACATGTAAATTCCTGTAAAACTCTTGTTCCTTAGGTTCAAATAAGATGCATAGGGGACTTCCAACGAATTTTCACCAAGAACATAAAAATCTAGACATCGTCATTGCTTAATTCAAGTGGAGGAGCTTCATTTTCAAATTTTATCTCACATATGCATATTATTTCCATATTGAACTCCTGGGGCTAACTTCTGTGAGAGCATATAACTCGACCACTAAATCTTTGTGTGTTATTTATTTACTTACAATAATACCCTTTAACAAGTCTCCACCATATTTTATTCGTCTCTCATCACATACTCCACCATAACGAATGGGAATCCAAACATTGGTCATCCTCAAATTATCAAAAAGTCTTTAATTCTTACAATAATAATAATAATAATAATGTAAGAGTAGACTTATTAGTGAGTTTGTGTTTCTTTTATGCATTTTTTTATACTATTTAAAATGTAAGAGTAGACTTATACATCTATTATTAAATATGTAGATATGAGTTTGACTCAACAAATGATTGTAAAGAAGTACTTGGAATGACGGATGTAGTTGTTAGGATATTTTAGGAACAGTTAAGGATGGATGGGGTTGAACATGAAATCATGCGTTAGAGAAGGCTTATGCGTTTGCACCCATGCGTCTGAGGTCATGCGTTGGAATGATGATGCGTTGATCTTAGCATGCAATAATCGCGCGTTCCTATCACAAGTTTTCTTACGCTTGCGTCAAGTATAACACAAACACAAGTTTCTCGGGTAATCCGAGGTCGAACATGGGGACTTGTCACTCAATAATATTTGTGAAGTGATGCGTTTGAAGCGAGGAATAAAAAAATAAAGCGAAGAAAGTTTAAATGACTTATACACTACTCCTACTCCTAACTAAACATATTGAGCAATAGGAGGTTTACAATAAGAATAAGTATAAATACAACAACCAATAACACATAGTAATGTTTACTATCTTAAATCGCTCGAGTAATCCCAACTCGTTGCACTAACGCATCACATCTCTCGGTGGTCAGCCGCATGACTATATCTCTATAGTGCATGGTTGCGTTGAGCATAAGATTGTGCCTATCTCTATGAACAATGCGAACCTTGCTTAGTGCGTTCCATCTCTTACCTTCTCAGGCAGTTAGACGCGGCTATTTAACTTATAGACAAGCAATGCAACATCCCATAAACAAACGTTGCTACAGCCTTTCACTAAGCAAAGAGGATTAACTTACTATACTCTCACAATGCACACCTATCGGTGTTGCTTCATGCGTCTTATCTCTAGGCTACATGATTAAGCATGCGATTGACTTTGATAAATAAATGTTGAAGATAAAATATGATAGAAATGAAGATGATGAAGAAGATGGTAATGGAAGAATTAGGATTTGCATTGATCACAAAATATCTTAATATCTTAAGCTAAAATGTAATACGATACAGAGATTAGAAGGGAGACGAAGGAATCTGCGTCAAGGCTGCCGGTGGTGCTATGGTTGAATGGTGGAGATGTCTCTCTCGAGCTCTATCTCCGGCGAATGGTCCGATCGTCACTCGATCTGAGTTGTGGAGATGAAGAATTCTTACTGGAAATCTCTTTCAGGCTCTTATCTGTGATCACAAACTTCTACCTTGAGGCAGAAGCTCGGATCGTGTAAAATGAAGCTCCCAAGGGCTATTTATAGAGTTTGGACGCCGACAGCTATCATGATGACGGTATGGCTCACTGCTACTTTTCTCNGGCTATTTATAGAGTTTGGACGCCGACAGCTATCATGATGACGGTATGGCTCACTGCTACTTTTCTCACGGTATGGGCATTGTCACATTGCCTTATCTTGTTGATACTCCCAAGGTATGTGTCCAAGCTTAATTTAGCTGAAGTTATCAACACGTTCTACCCATCTTGCGATCTTCTATTATGGCTATCACTCTGTAGCCACAATCTCCATTTGGTCACTGCAATTTCCATGTGTTGGACGCATGCGATTACCGCAACTTCCATGCGTTAGACGCATGTGATTACCGTCTGTGATCGCTTAGCTCATGTGTTTGTTTTTGCGATCGCCTGGCTTCAGCGCATGCGTTTGCCTGCGATGGCTTATTTCAAACGCACGTGTTTGATTCCTGCGATAGCTACAAAAATAGACATTTTGGCATGGAGTAACGCATAATATTGGGGTCAGTAAGGATTTAGGTGCTAATTGACTCAAAACTCAATTTTTCGCAAATTCTAAATATTATCACCTCATTTTCTACTTATTAGCCCTCATGATTCTAAATAAAAGGCTTATAATAACTAGAATTTCTGTCAGTTATCAGCAGTCTACTTTTAAGGAATGTAGAGCAAAATTGCACAAAGAATATTGTGAATTTGAGGATCCTGTTGAAGCTTATATCAGTCCACCGAGAAAGCTAACGAATCCAGTAGATTGAAATACTCTATGTGATAGACAGGAGTCGGATATATGGAAGGTATGGTTTTCTTAGTTCAAATGATAGCTTTACATGAATTTGGTTTATTAATTTCCATCATTACTTGTATTAGAAAAAACAAGAGATGAATGAAAGAAGTCGCTTCACTCTCTTTTTCAACCATGTAACTGGGGCAAAGTCATTCGTCCAAGTTCAACATGAGTTGGTAAAGTGTAATGTAATAATTCTTTTGTCCCATCATTTCATATTTTTATGACTAATCTTAACTGTATTCTTTTTACATAAAAAAAAAAAAACACAAACCGTTTTCGTGAAAAGGAATGATGGATCAATGATAAGGCAAAAGATGCATACGTAAGTTTTATTACCATGGTTGGGTAAATTCATGTGTTATTTAATACATTTAATCTAACTAGATCTTTCATATAGTTGAAAATGCAACGAATTATTGAAGCATCAACTCAAATCCAAACAATCTCAAGTGCAACAGTGTTCAGAAAGGTATTGGGTCGTCAATCAAGTCACATTAGAGGCCTTGGTTTGGCATAAAATCTGAAGTATCATCAAACTAATAATGTATCTTCCACCATGACAAAAAGGAGATGGCGAAGATGAAGGATGAGCTGACTTATGTGAGGAAAAATATGAGAAGATGATAGAACAAAATGGGAACTTAATTGGTGAACTTTCAAAATGGAAAGATAGATGGTATGACATTCACAAATTTTTTGGTGAGGACGAGGGGATGCACCTTCAAATACTTATGTATTTCTTAAAATTAAAGCTAAAAATATGTTCGTTCATGTATGATATTATGTGTGTCTATCATGTAGTTGTGGTAGTCAATCATGCATATAGTACCTTTATCATATGCCTGAGTTGTACTATGTTGTGGCTATCTTACAATTACAATGGCCAATTTATGCATATAATGCATTTGTTTATAGGTTTTGGGGTGAGTATAAAGTATAGAGGACTTCAACATTATGGAATTAGGTCCATCTTAGTTTTTAAAGTACACACTTGAGTGCGTTTTAAAGAATTTATGGAAACTTTGTTGATTTTGAGGGACGGGTAGAGAGATGAACATGTTTAAATCTTGTTTTTTTGGAGGACATGCACTTAATATGCATGTTTAGGATACTTTTTATAAGTGTCAGGTGGGTATAGAACTTAAAGAATTGAAAGACATGGTATTAGATCCATCTTAGTTTTTAAAGTATACTTGGGAACTTTTTAAAGAATTTTTTAAAACTTTGTTGGTTTTGGGGGACTGGTAGAGAGGCGAACATGTTTGAAACTTTTTTTTAGGACATGCACTTAATATGCACGTTTAGAACACTTTTATAAGTTTTGAGTATAAAACATATATGAGAATTAAAAGTCATAGAATTAGGTCCATCTTATTTCTTAAAATGCACTTGGGTGATTTTAAAGAATTTTTGGAAACTTTGTTGGTTTTAGAGGCAGGTAGAGAGATGAACATGTTTTAACTATGTTTTTTGGGAGACCTACACTTAATATGCACATTTAGGACAGTGTTATAGGGTTCAGGTGGGTATAGAATTTATGAGAATGGAAAGTCAAGCAATAAGATCTATTTTAGGATCAAAAGTACACTTGGTTAGTTTTTAAAGAGCTTCTGAAAATTTTGTTGGTTCTAGTAGTGGGTAGAGAGATCAGCATATTTGAACTTTGTTCTTTGGAGGACATGCACATTAATATGCACATTTAGATACTTTTTATAGGTTTGGGGTGGGTATAGAATTTATGGGACTTGAAAGTCATGTAATTAGGTCTATTGTAGCCTTTAGTACATTTAGGTATTTTTTAAAGATTTTTTGGAAACTTTGTTGGTTTTGGGGGCCGAGTAGAGAGACCAACATATTTGAACTTTATTTTTTGGAGGACATGCACTTTAATATGTACATTTATGACATTTTCTTTAGGTGTCGGGTTGGGTATCACAGGAGACTTGAAAATCATGCAATTATTGGTTTGCTTTATTAATTTTGATACATGATTCATTTGTTTAAAAAAAAAAAAAAAAAAAAAAGATTGAGCATGTGCTTATTGAACTTTAATACATCTTCTGGTCTCTATGTTTTGAAGACGTGGAGTAGGTGACATTTTTTTGAAGATCAGACGTGGAAAATATGATATTTTTTAAAGACTACACGGAGGGTCGATGACATTTTTTTTGAAGATCAAGCTATACTTTTTTGGTTAGCTTAATATTTTTTGGTCAATTTTTATAGTGAAAACTAATAGCTCAGGAAACAAACAAGCACTAAACAATTTTTGTTCTTATATATAATGGTTAAGGTATTAAGTTTGGGTATATTTCTTTTTATATTATTGAATTTGTTGTTAAAATTTTGAATATATTTTATTACAGGAAATTCAAATAACTTTTTAAAAAATATCGATCTTTCGAAGTATATAAATATGGGCCAAAAAAAGTGAATAAGTTTCTGTCTGACACTTATTTGCGTTGCTAGAAATATTTATGGTCATGCTTTATGCGTGGGTAGAAATGAAACTTTTACCCACATTTACTTCTTCATGGGTAGAATATACTTTTTGTTGACGTATTATGCGTGGGCAGAAAATGATCTCTAACCAAGAAGGCAATTGTGTGGCCGTAGAATACTCTATGCTAATGCATCATGCGTGGGCATAAGTGTATTTTTTACCCTCGAAGCTATTTGCATCAGGAAAACTAGTTAGTGATGTATTATGCGTAGATAGAAATTGATCTTCCATGAAGGCAATTGCATGGTCGTAGATGATTTTATGATGAAGCATCATGCGTGAGCATAAGGGGTACTTTCTGCCCACGAAGGTTGTTTGCATTAGCAAAATGAGATTTCTGTCGACATATGATGCATGGACAAAAATACATTTCTACCCGTGTTGTTTATTTTTGTTGATAGAATTATCGATGCAATGCCAAAAAGCATTAACAAAAGCTCTACCGATGAACTTGTGTCCATGTTTTTTGCTCACGCATAAAAACGTTAGCAAAACCTTTTTCTTAAGATCTGTCAATGTTTTTTGGCATCGACGAGACAAAAATCTTGTAGTGAGATGATCTGAGAAAAATAAGGAATAATAAAAAAAATGGAGAGAGAAATTGTTGAGAAAAATATAGTGGTATTATATAAATATAATCATAATTAATTTTAAAATGACAATCATATTCAACTTCCTCCTTTTCCGTCCGTAGAATCTTATAATTTTAGGATATTCATTCCAATAGCAGTAAATTTATGGCTATAGAAAAAATAATGAGAAAATAGTGAAAAAGAGGTGTAAAAGCACTAATTAAGAAGATGATGGAAGAAAAGATATATAGAGACAGTGTTGATAAATTTAGGAAGATAATTGGTAAAACTGGATTTAATCTTCTTCATTCTGAAAGTATGCTCGACCATACATCCACATTTTTTAGAATTATGTTCTTAGATTTTTTTCGATAATTTCCTTTAAATTAACAAAACAGAATAACCTTATAGTTTTGTTAACTTTTAGGTGTGTTGCGTTATTTGATATTTATAAATGATATTAAAAAATTGTTTTTGTCCCCTCAATTCATGCACAACGAAAAACACTTTCTTGAAAAATCTAAAGTAGCAAACAAACATTTCTTTTAATAAAAATAAGAAGATTCATTTAAATAAGAGAAATTATTTCAAATAGTAAAATTATTGAAAACATTTATAAGATATAACAAAATTTTAGAACTTATCACTGTCTATCAATATCATTGATAGAAGTCTATCAGTGTCTATCAATGTCTATTATTAATGGTTCTAAAATTTTGCTATATTTTGTAAATATTTTGATTTATTTTTCTATTCGTAAAAATAATCATTTAAATAATATAATAATAATAATAAAAGTATGGTTTTTCTGAACAATAAATATTTACATAAATATTAAAATTAGAATTTCGAGAAAGGAACAAAAAAATCAGCTTGATGTTTTACTTTTGTAAAAAAAAAAAGAGAGAATTAAAATAACACTATATAATATTTATTTGTTACATGCTAAAACCTACTCTTTCTTACCAAATGTAATGAAAACTACAAGATTTTATGTGTATTGCACGTGTTTCTTGATTAGTACAAAATAACGTGGGGAATTTGAAATAAGTAGAAATTTCAAAATATAGTTTGCAATTATATCTTTGTGATGCGTTGATTTATCATGCGATGAAAGGATGTGTGAATGTGATGATCATGCAAGTTTTCCTTACAAAGTCCAAGTATAAGCCTTCTTAGAGTGCTGGTAAGTCTAGGGTCGAACGCAAGGATTACTAAATAGATATGCGACAGACTCTCTGATCCTATTGCGATGGTGATTAAGAAGTAGATGGTGATTTAACTTTGATTTTCTAATGCAATGGAATTAAATGCACAACGATGAAAGGGTGGTGTTGTAACAAATATGCGATAAAGGGGTTGAGAAGAGGTTTTGCTAGCATTTCTCAAGATATTGTACAAGTCATGCAATCATGCTATACACAAATATTAAGCACTACATTTCTCAATGCATAATGACACATTTCCTATGTCTAAGACGCATGCGATGTGTATGGAATGCAGCAGATAGAACTTATTTCTAAGTCTCTACTCTTGCTTTTGCGATCTAATCCAACTCTCTCAAGCCTAGATTCTGTCTTTAGATTACTCTCTCAAGTACTCCAAATGATGAATGAAGCATACATAAGACAAGATGATCGCATAAAGTGCATAGCTTAAGTCATGCTAGCTAAGTACTTCTCGACCCATTTACAAATTTAGCTACTCATGTACGGTGCGAAAGAGACTGAACATAAATTGGAATGAAGTTCCCATTCTTGCAAATAAAGTGTTAAAGTACTAAACAATAAATGGGGTAAGTATCAAGCCAGATAGCAATATCTTGCTTCCTCTGGCATTTACACTACTCTTGTCACTTCAATTCTTTCCTAAATTGTAGACTCTTGCTCTCGCAAGGTTTTGTTGTCTCTCCTCCGTGCTGTTTTCAATAGTCTCTCGACCTTTTCGAAAATCAATTTCTTCTCAAGAATTCCCTTCTCCTCACTCTGCCTCTCTTCCCCAACTAGTCGTCGTCCTGGTTTGGTAGCATTGGGTATTTATAGACTTCTAGACAAAGCAGTTCTTCTCACTAATGATTGCATGGATGGGTAGCATTAATTTCCATACCCTATTGTGTCGTCTGATAGTCATCAGAAGTTCAATGTATTTGCAACGGTATGGTCCTCAACGGCCGTCAATTAAATTTCTTATTTGACCGTTATCAGCTTTACGTCCCATCATGTTTTATAACATTAGGCTACCACCTTTATGTAAAGTCATCACACGATCATCTTTGAGGTACCCTTGGATCGCAAACTCAAAACGTGCCATCGCATTGTCCCTACAAAAAATAACTCCATTTAACTGCTTTTATGCGATGAGCATTTAGCTATCGCAATTTTCTTTTAATTCGGCATATTTCAATCGTAATATTGCCTATCCACCATCGCTTTCTCCCATTGTTTTAATAATTTGAGTTTTAATAACTTGTTTTTCTACCAGTTATCACACCCCCAAATTTAAAGCAATGCTTTCCCTCAAGCATAAATTCTCAAAATTTCAATCGCCTTTACCCTACCTAGGCTTCTCATGATGCCTTATTCAAACCGCTGAACCATTGTCATTATTAATTTCTATCCTAATCTCTTCCTAAAATATTTCTAACCTTTAGGGACCGCGAGCTTAATCTTTTAAAAAAAAATCTTTACTCATTTCCCAGGACATCGCATGATTTATTTCAAATTTTATCAAACCGGAATGTTCAAGTGGTTTTGGCTTTCGCATAATTCAGATATTAGTTTTGTGATCTTGCGCTGATCCGAGTGCCCAACCTTCATTTTGGCTTGCCCCCACGGGTGTCATGCGGACATCTAATTATGAGCGAGGCGTTGTTTTCAGTTATAACTCTTGCCCATCTTTTTATTTGGCAGCGGAGTTGCGATCACTTAGCTTCTGCGTTGATCACGATTCTCACCTTCGTTTTGGCTTGCCCTCACGGGTGTCATGCGAACATCCAACTACGAGTAGGATCCGATCTCAACATTTTTTTAAGTGAAATTCTGAAAATAACAAGGTCGAAAAATACCCCTCCCCCAATTTAAAATGCATCAATGTCCTCATTGCTAAAAATGAAATAATTCAAGGGACTTAGAAAATTTTGTAAAAATAGTTTGTAAAATGCAGACCAACTAAATTTTAGAAATTTTTTGTTCATCGATTGTCCTAAAATAATATAACGCTAGTTCATGCGATAAAAGGAGGCATATATTTCATCATTGAAGTCATAATAGGCAAAGGACGAATACGACGACCAAATAAAGCAATAAAAAATTCAGAATTGAGTCAAATGAGAGAGAATGCAATAGTAGAATTTAGCAATATTAAATTGAAAGTGAGAAGTACAAAAATTGAAATAAGATGAGGCAAGTAGGGACATAACCCCCAATTTTAATTTTTTGCCTGCATCATTTTGATCGCATCATTTCCTGCGATGGACTGATATTGTAATTGCGAAGAATTGTGCTTTTTTCAGAAGCTCAACCGATCGCGTGTTTTAAGCCCATCATGTTACTCCATTGCATTCGTTTATTGTGATCAAAATGATGAAATAAAAAAGATAAAAAGAAGTATGAAGAAAAGAGTTGACAATCATAAAAAGTAGTAAATATGCAGAAAGTAAAATAGATTCTTGAAAGAAAAACAAAAAGGATACTCAAAAGGATATACTTCGTCCATGATGAATGTATGTCGCTTATCATTGCAGGGACTGAGTGTTTTTTCTTTATTCTGGCTTACCCAAGTTAATGGAGGTTTTCTTGCGTTGGTAATCCCCTCTATGACACAGCTTTACTTTTTGTCCATTCACTTTAAATGCGTTGGTCCCATCTTCGTTGGTCAATTCCACCGCTCCATGCTGGAATACTTCCTTGATTATGAAATGCCCGGACCAACGCGACTTCAGTTTTCCAGAAAAGAGACGCAGCCTAGAGTTGAACAGTAATACCCTTTGACCTGCCTTGAGGTTTTCCTCGCAAAGACGCTTACATGCCATCGCTTGGTGCATTCTTTGTAAATTTTGGAATTCTCATACGTTTGTAATCTCCACTCGTCCAACTCTAGTAGTTGAAGTTTTCTTTCTTCTCCTGTAGACTTAAGATCAAAATTAAGTTTCTTAACTGCCCACATCGCCTTATATTCTAGTTCCAACGGTAGATGACAAGCTTTCCAAACACCAACGCATATGGTGACATATCTATGGGTATCTTATAAGCAGTCTGATATGCCCACAAGGCATCATCTAGCTTCATGGCCCAATCCTTCCACGATGGGTTCACCACCTTCTCTAAGATTGACTTGATTTCTCTGTTAGAAATCTCTACTTATTCGTTTGTTTGGGGGTGATATACGGTGGTGATCTTATGGTGGACATTATATTTGATCAACAATTTATTAACAATGTGATTCAAAAAGTGGGTCCCCTCGTCACTTATTATGGCATGTGGGGTGCCAAAATGAGTAAAGATGTTTTTCTATAAGAACTTAGAGACTGTTGCCGCATCGTTTTCAATGCATGAAACAGCTTCAATCCATTTGAAAACATAGTCGATAGCCAATAGGATGTATTTATGACCATTTGATGATGGAAATGGTCCCATGAAATCTATTCCCCAGACGTCAAATAGCTCCACCTCTAAAATGATATTCATTGGCATCACTTTTTTTTTTAAATGCTTCCAGTGCGTTGACACTTATCGCGTTTCATGGAGTATTCTTATGCATCCTTAAACAGAGTGGGCCAGTAATACTCACATTGCAAAACTTTCGTTGCCGTGCGCTTTCCGTCGAAATGCCCTCCATAGGGTGATTCATGACATTGAAACAATATGCGATGGAAAGCAGTTTTTGGAACATAGAGTCTCGATATCTGTTCTGGTCCCTTTTTGTAGAGATTTGGATCGTCACAGTAGTAAAATTTGCATTCATGTATGAGCCTTTTCTTTTGATGGGATGTGTAGTTTTCAGGGAATTATTTGCAGACCAAGAAGTTGACAATGTTCGCATACTAGGGTAGTTCTTCAATCTTAAGCAACTGCTCATCAGGAAATGAACCTCCGATTGGATGTGATCCACTTCTGGATTTTCTAATCGCGATAAATGGTCAACGACCTTGTTCTCTATTCCCTTTCGGTCGATTATTTCCATATCAAATTCTTGGAGTAAGAGAACCCATTGGATTAGTCTAGGCTTCGCATCTTTTTTTGTCATCAAATATCTTATCGCAAAGTGGTCTGTGTAGACAATCACTTTTGACCCCAACAAATAAGGTCTGAATTTTTCAATCGTAAAAATCACCGCTAAAAGTTCCTTTTCAGTGGTGGTATAATTCGCCTGTGTGGAGTTTAGCGTTCTGCTAGCATATGCGATGGGGTGTAACATTGTCTTTACTTTTTGTGCCAAGACTGTTCCCATCGCATATCCGCTGGCATCACACATCAGTTTGAATGGCTTCGCCTAATTAGGTGTGATCAGAATTGGCGCTGTAGTCAAAATTTCTTTTAGTGTTTTGAATACAATGAGGCAGTGTGAATCAAAATCAAAGGGTCTATCAGCTTCCAACAACGTATTCAAAGGTCGAGTGATTTTGGAAAAGTCCTTCACAAATCTTCTATAAAACCCTGTGTGTCCTAGGAAACTTCTTAAAGCTTTCACATTCACTGGAGGTGGAAGTTGTTCTATAGCTTCAATCTTTGCTTTGTCCACCTCTAACCCATTCCTTGAAACCTTGTGCCTGAGCACAATTCATTCCTTGACCATAAAATGGTACTTTTCCCAGTTCAACACCAGATTAGTTTCTTCATATCTTTTCAGTATTTTCTCCAAGTTTTACAGACAGATTTTGTATGTTTATCCATAGACTGAGAAGTCATCCATAAAGATTTCAACCGAGTCTTCAAGGTACTCGAAGAAGATCGCCATTATACATCTTTGAAACGTACTGGGTGCATTGCATAATCCAAAAGACATGCGAAAAAAGGCGAATGTTCCATATGGACATGTGAATATGGTCTTTTCTTGATCCTCTGGTGCGATCATAATTTGGTTATAGCCTGCGTACTCATCAAGGAAGCAAAAATAATCATTCTCCGCTAATCTGTCGAGCATTTGATCAATGAAAGGTAAATAGAAATGATCTTTCTTTGTCGCCGCGTTGAGTTTCCTGTAGCCCATACAAATTTGCCAACCCGTGACGGTCCTCATGGGGATCAATTCGTTGTTTTCGTTAGGAACCACTGTTATCCCACCCTTTTTGGGAATACATTGCACGGGGTTGACCCACATGCTATCTGCGATAAGGTAGATAATGTCGGCATCTAATCATTTGATGATTTCTTTTTTGACAACCTCTTTCAGCACAGGGTTCAGTCTACGTTGAATTTCTATTGAGCCCTTCTGATTTTCTTCAAGTCGGATTCGATGCATGCAATACATTGGGTTAATATCTCTGATGTCTGCGAGTGTCCATCCGATCGCTCTAATATATTTTTTTAAAACACTGATCAACGCGGTTTCTTTTTTTTTCAGGTAACGCAGATGATATGATGACTGGTAAGGTTCCATTCTGGCCGAGAAATACGTACTTTAAATGGGTTCATAGAGTTTTAGTTCTAGTGTTAGTGGTTGCTCTAAAGAGGGCTTCTGTGCTTTTCTTTCTTCATCCAAATTCAGCATTTCATCATTCTTCAACATCTCTGTTATCGCATGGCAAGTCTCAATGGATGTTGTCGCATCCTCTCTTTCTTCATTTTCTTCCTCGGACTCCCAATTTTCAATGCAAGTTTGTTTATCATCGGAATCTGATAAGCCTTCCTCATCTGGGAACTTCATTACCTTGATAATATTGAACCGGAGCTTCTTTCCGTTGACGCTCATTGTGATTTCTCCCTTATGCACATCTATTTGAGCACGACTAGTAGACAAGAATGGTCGTCCTAATATAATTGGAACATCTTTCTGTGCCTCATAATCTAAGATAATGAAGTCTGTAGATAGAATGAATCTGTCTATTGTTACCAAGACATCCTTTAATTTTTCTTCCGGGTGCACCAAGGATCTACCGGCGAGTTGAAGAGTCACTGTTGTGGGTGTTAACTGTCCTACATTCAATCTTTTGAAAATTGAAAGGGACATTAAGTTTATGTTTATCCCAAGATCGCATAAAGCTCGACCAATATAGATTCCTCCTATTGAGAAGGATATTGTGGAACTACCTGGGTCACGCATCTTTGGTGGAATTATAGTGTTGTATTCTTGTGTCAATGCCACTGTGGCAAATTTTTCCATGCTTTTCTTCTTCGAGACAATGTCCTTAAAAAATTTTGCATACACCGGAATCTACTCTATCACTTCTATGAATGGAATATTGATGTACAATTGTTTCAAAATTTTCAAGAAGTGTTGATACTGGCCTTCATCGTTATGTTTCTTTTTCAGTCTTTGAGGAAATGGAGGTAGTTATACTTCCAATGTTTCATGGTCTGGAGGTTTAGAGGTGGTCGCATTTTTTGATTCCCTGGTCTCGAACTCCTTTGATTCAGTCTGCGATAGAGCCTTTTTTTTTATTCAATCGCTTGTTGCTCCTTTGACTCGGTCTTGCGAGGCTTCTTTCTGACTTCTATCGTCGCCTTTCCACTTCTTAGGGTGACTGCTTGGCAATGTTCTTTCCCAGCATTCCCTGGATTTTGTGGAACCTCGGTCGAGCTAGGCAATGTCCCTTGGGGTCTGTTCTTTAGTTCTCCCGTAATTTGTCCCATTTGAATTTCCAAATTGCGGATGGATGTAGCTTGGTTTTGAAGGTCTGTTTCATTCTTTTCGATGCATTTCTTCAACAAGTTTTCCAGAGATGATGAGGATGGTGATTGAGAATTGCTAGCTTGCTGTTGTTTATTAGATCTATGGAAAAACCCTGGCGATCCCTCTCTCTGAGCCACAAAATGACTGCCTTGCTGTTGGTTGTTCTTCCAAGAAAGACTAGGGTGATTTCGCTACCCCGGGTTATAAGTGTTTGAAAAAGGATTGTTTTTGAAAAAGTAAACTGATTGAGTATTTCTTGGGCATTCCTCAAAAGAATGCGATTCTTCACATAAGACACAGATGGTGCTTGTTTGCTCTATCGCATTGACTTGCCCATTTTGAGCTCCTGAATTGTTTATTGTGATGCCTTGCGATAAGTTTATCATCGCATTCATCTGGTTTTGTAATGATGCGATGGCACCATTACTCGAATTACCTTCTCTGGGCTTCGTTCTTTGATCGCTTTCTTACCAGTCTTTGTGGGTTTTTTAGATGCGATCAAGAATATTCTTCGCTTCATCATATGTTTTGTCTAGAAGACCTCCTTCTACTGCCGCATTGGTAGTTGTCTACGATGCAGAGCTGAATCCATGATAGAAAATCTCCATTTGAAGGCAATCCGGTAATCCATTGTGTGGGCAGTCACGTACAAGTCTCTTGAATATCGCCCATGCGTCACTAAGCATTTCATCTTCTTCTTATTCAAAATTGGTGATCAATTTCCTTCTTCTGGAATTTTCTGTGGGAGGGAAATACTTCTTCATAAATTTCTCCACAACTTATTTCCATGACGTTATCTCTCCTGGTTCGAGAGAGTATGCCCATTTTCTCGCTTTATCGTATAGTGAAAATGGAAATAATGTGAGTCGAACCTCTTCTGGGAAAATATTAGGGAACACAAAAGTGTTGTAGATTTCAATGAAGCTTCGTAGGTGAGCGTGTAGATCTTCACCACGCCGTCCTCCGAATTGTCCTGCTGTTTGTATCATTTGTAACATTACTGGCTTCATTTCAAACCTTGATCCATCAAATGTTGATCTCATGATTCTTGGGGAGAAATCATACAAGCTTGGTGATGCATAGTCCCGGATGGGTCTATTACGATCATTTTCCAGTAGGATGGGATTTTCCATCATGTTATTTGCATGTGCTACTCATTCTTCAGATTGTTCAGCCATTCTATGGACTCTTCCTTGCCGTTTACGTCTGTTTCTCTAACTTTTGTGAAAAGTTCTTTCAATCTCTAGGTCGTACTTGAGCTCAGGAGTATTTCCTTCACTCATAAGACGCTTGCTTCTTCCTTTACCGATGGAATGGCAATACTCCAAATGTCAAAAGCTGTAAAGATCAAAGAGGTTTGATGTTAGCACAATCTATACTGTAATCCTCGGCAATGGCACCAAAAACTTGATGTGTTGATTTATCATGCGATGAAAGGATGTGTGGATGTGATGATCATGCAAGTTTTTCTAACAAAGCCCAAGTATAAGCCTTTTTAGGATCCTGGTAAGTCCAGGGTCGAATGTAGAGATTACTAAATAGATATGTGATAGACTCTCTAATCATATTGCGATGGTGGTTAAAAAGTAAATGGTGATTTAACTTTGATTTTCTAATGCGATGGAATTAAATGCACAACGATGAAAGGGTGGTGTTGTAACAAATATGCGATAAAGGGGTTGAAAAGAGGTTTTGCTAGCATTTCTTAAGATATTGTACAAGTCATGCGATCATGCTCTACACAAATATTAAGCACTACATTTCTCAATGCATAATGACACATTTCCTATGTCTAGGACGCATGTGATGTGTATGGAATGTAGCAGATAGAACTTATTTCTAAGTCTCTAATCTTGCTTATGCGATCTAATCCGACTCTCTCAAGCCTAGATTTTGTCTTTAGATTACTCTCTCAAGTACTCCAAATGATGAATGAAGCATACATAAGACAAGATGATCACATAAAGTGCATAGTTTAAGTCATGCTAGCTAAGTACTTCTCAACCCATTTGCGAATTTAGCTACAACATAAATTGGAATGAAGTTCCCATTCTTGCAAATAAAGTGTTCGAGTACTAAACAATAAATAGGGTAAGTATCAAGCCAAGTAGCAATGTCTTGCTTCCTTTGGCGTCTACACTACTCTTGCCACTTCAATTCTTTCCTAAATTGTAGACTCTTGCTCTCGCAAGGGTTTGGTGTCTCTCCTCCGTGTTGTTTTCGGCAGTCTCTCAACCTCTCCGAAAATCAATTTCTTCTCAAGAATTCCCTTCTCCTCGTTTCACCTCTCTTCCCCGACTAGTCGTCATCCTGGTTTGGTAGCATTGGGTATTTATAGACTTCTAGACAAAAAAGTTCTTCTCACTAATGATTGCATGGATGGGCAGCATTAATTTTCATACCCTATTGCGCCGTCGATAGTCACCAAAAGTTCAATGTATTTGCAACGATATGGTCTTCAATGGCCGTCAACTGAATTTCTTATTTGACCGACTTTACGTCCCATCATGTTTTATTACATTAGGCTACCGCAAATTTTTACGTCGATAGAAAATTATTTTTCTTCAAAAAGAGAATTATGAACTCAAATTTTTATCATGTGAATTGAAAATTGATTTAAATGATATGAGAGATAAAAATAAGCAAATTGAATATTTCTCTTTAGAATTGGGTGGTGAAATTGTTAAAATAGAATTGTTGAGCTGGAAACTAGCGATACTTCTTTAGAAAAATAAAAAGTTTATTTTGTAGACAAAATTAAATTTCTGAAATGTGATATTGATGAGAAAAATAATATTTTGCATATGTTTAAAGAGAAAGAATTGCTTGATAATAAATAGTTTGAAATTACGGAAGAGTCTATAAAGAAATTGACTATTAATACTAAAAAATTAGATAAAATTATTGACATGGGTAAACCTTTTAGTGATAAAAGGGGATTAGGCTATGTAAATGAAAATTGTTTATCTATTAGTAAGAGTATTATTTTTGTTAAAGCTATCTCTTTTATGTCTCAAGTTACTTTACTTAATGTACCTAAAGTTGAAACTAAATTTGTGCCAAAGCATGAAAAAGTTAGACATATCCATGGAAATTCAAAATTTGTGCATAAAAAAATTCATGTAAGAACAAAATGTGTTTCATAATGTGAAATTTGTGAATACACATGAAAAAGCTAGAGATTTGCGAGAAAAATCCAAATGGGTGCCTAAACATATCCATGAAAAATCTAAATGTGTACATAGTGGTAAATTTGTGCCATGTAAATGCTAGAGATTTGCATGTGAAATAAAAATTTATACCTACTTGTCATTATTGTGGAGTTAAAGATTATATTAGACCAAATTGTTTCAAATGGAAAAATACTCCTAGGAAGAAATTTCATGAATAGAAAAAATGTGCAAAATCAATTAATTAAAAATACATTCTTGCCTAATGTAATTTATTATTCTTATGACAAATTTGGTCATAAAATTAATACTTGTAGTTATTTGATAAGAACGAATCCTAATAATGTTGGAACTTGTCATTATTGCAATGTTGTTATCATGGTTTATTTTTCAACAATTGATGTTCATTTTTATCATATTTGATGGTATCAAATTACTTTAATTTTACTTGAATGAGTTGATCTCCTTGGTATTTATTAATTTTTCTTATTAGAATGAGAATGTTTCATTTTATGGGAAGTTATATACTTTTGTATATGAATTTCATGGTTGAATGAAATTGATTCTCATATTCCTTTATCATTGTGTATCACTCTTATGCATATTGTTTATTCTTTTAGGGGAGTAATGTTTGGAGTAAAATTTTATATAAAATTTTGTTTGGTATTTCTATCCTCATATTAAATTATGTGCTATCTTTTTGTCCCTTATTAAAAGGAGTGTTCGATTGATTTCAAAATGGGAGAAATCTGTGAAATTAGTCAAAGTAGAATTCGCTTGAGTTTAGTAGATTCTTTATAATGCCTCTTGAATTTACAATTTTGTTGCTTATTTTTAGGAGGCATATTGATAGAAGAAGATTTGTAAAACAATGAGTTCATGTTTTTAAGAAGATTAACTTTAATGTCTTTGTTTATGTTTTTAATTATCCTTTTCTTGATTGATTCCAAAAGGGAAAAAGGTGATAAAAATGAACTCTTGTTGTTATTGAATATCTTTGTTGCTTTTGAGTTGAGAATTGTTGTTATTGAAATATGCATTATTTTCATGTTAATTAAAATTATATATGTATGTTGATTGTGATTTTCAAGTATATATTTTATATCACATAGCATTTTAGATTTCATTTTTCTTTAGTAGTTTTTCATCATAAAAAGGGGAGATTGTCGGGTTTTGACCTTTAATCTTCAATTAATTAATTAATTAATATTTCGATGATAGTAAATTTGCTCCTAATCACTAACAATTTGAGTTTTTTGAATTCATCACCATAAAGCTTGGAACAATGGTTTTAACGCAATTTGAATCGTCCAAATCGAAGCTCAAAGGAAGAAATTATGACCGAAATAAAGTTAATGGAAAAAAAGTTGTAAGGGTTTCTCTTGATCCCGAAAAAAAGTTGTAAGGGTTTCTCTTGATCTCGAAAAAAAGTTGTTATAACAGTTTGATCCTCAACCGTGAAAAGGATCAAGTTTGTTCTTGAGCTCAGAAAAAGAACGTTGTAGCGATTTGACTCTAGCCTATGGAAAGAGTCAAATTTGTAGTAACATACCCAAGAGGAGATTGAGAAGTGGATGTAGGCCGGGTTATGAAGGACTACCATAAAATTATTGGTGTTAATTTCTCTCTTTCTCCTATTTGATTTTGCAATTAGTTGTTAATATATTTCATTGCATAAAATGAATTGTTACAATTTGTTCTTAAATTTGTTTATGTCAATTTGTTGATCTTTTTAAGTCAATCTGTTTGTATAAAATTCTTGTTTTTACTTATTAACTAAAAATATATTCATTTTTTTATTAGGCCCATATTAGTAAAAGTTTAATTAGTCTAAATAAATCCTATTCATTCGGCTCTAGAGTTTTCATCCTAATCCTACAGGGATTGATGTTGAATAAGAAACAAAATGTATAAAAGTAAAAGCATGAAAATAAAAGGATAGAAATGTAATCTAGTGAAACGTTCTAGATTAGAGGAACAGAATCACCCAATGTAAACTTTGTAGGATTGTATCACCAACAACGGAAGCACAAGGATCATCTAAGCATTCAATTCACTAATTTTGGCAAAATATTAAGCATGCTCTTGTAGTAAAACAAGTGAGTTTCAAGACATACCTCTTGTAGAATTTCTTCAAATCTCTTTCTCCAGCTGCTATCTTCTCCAAATCTTATTGTATACCACCTCAAGATCTTCCCCACTATTCTCTTGGTGCTCTAGATTAAGTTGTGAAACTCAAAACAAGCTTGAATCAAGGGATGAAGGAGAAATACTCACTGCAGTAATTCTGTTGAAGAACTCTTTCTTCAACCCGAATTTTCTCTAAAATTCTCTATAGATTGCATCCCCGATTTTCACTCCAATCTCTTCATTATATTGCAGATCAACATGCAACGGAGAGACTTGAATGAATTGCAGCTCATGCTTGGAGAAGACAAGGCAACGAAAATGCTTCACGTGTGAGCAAGTTGAAAGATGGATAATGGAAAAACCAAATTTTCCATTTGTATGTTTTGTTTTTTCTTTTCCAATTTTATCTCAAAAATCAAAATTTGATTTTATAAAATCTATTTTGATTTAAAAAATGAAAAAAAATTAATTCATTTCATAAATTAATTATTAAATAAAACTTAATTAATTTAATATCAAATATTAAATTAATGTTAACATATATCCATCTTTATATATTTAAATCATATTTAAATATATAAATTCTCCTATTCCATTTAATTCTTAAATTAAACATGTAATTATATCTCATATAATTACTAATTTCCTTAATTCTAATTTGAAAGTTTCAAATTAACTTATTACGTTATTCTAGAGCTAGTCCGTTACGAGCTAGTAGGGGGACCTCACGAACCTACAGATCATGGGCTCCAATGATCTGAGATTAATTGGCTAAATTTGTTAGACCAAATTAATCTCCATTCGTTAACTAATGGATCACTCCACTAAAGCCCATAGTTACACTCCCCTCACTGTAGATATAGTATGTCTACATGATTTAACCATAATCAGCAAGTTAACCCTTCACAGATTGTTCATAATAACGGTCGGGTCAAATATCTATTTTACCTCTGAGATTACGCCTTATTCATCAAGTCCCTATTGATTCTTTAATGAAAAACTGGTTTGTGATCCAATCACTAAACCAAACTCTCTCAGCCCAGTGAGAGTGTGTGGCCTCTTGTTCAAGACTTGGATTCAGTACTTGAGAAAACAACCTTTCTCCTATCCCTAAATCAGGTAGGTGTGAACTCCGTCTTGCACCCCATGTCCCCAACTATCTATCCGGTCTTACTCCTGAAATGGGAGTCTGATTGAGTCGGTGCTGTTGAGCCAACCCTCACCTATGCAAATCTAAGGGAAAACCCGAATAAACAGGAGTTCATAGTTAGCTCAGGATTAAGATCGAGTTACCTAGGTCATATAGGTGAAATAGTCAGTCTTACACAGTAAACAACATTATAAAGTAAGAGTGACTTATTTCTTGGTCGTGATCTTATGCAAACTCATTGCATAGGACGCTCCCACTCTTCATGTCATAATATGTATGAATTAGGATCACATCGTATGTAGTACTTTACAACTTTTTGTAACAACTACAGAGTAGGCTGCATCCAATGGTGTTACCAGAATAAGTTACATGAAGCATCATATGAATCTCACGGTGTAAATTATGTGGAGACGTGGTAGTTGAAATCTATTTATCATATAATAGATTTATATTTGAAAACTTTCTTTAATTCATCGAAATCTAGATTTAAGCTAAAAATACGTTCTGAAGGGAGGTCACTCCCAGGGTGACACGAAGTACCGCTTTAAATCTGGATTGCGAACTCTTAGAGACATGAGAGATAAAAATAACGTATCGTATATGTTATTAATCTCCCACTGAAGTTTTCTAATAACTCTATCATATAGAAGTTATTAAACTGCCACTGAGGTGTTCTATTGGGTATATTTATACTTAGGTTATTTTTGACTAATAAAACAACCCTAAGTCTATGTGGTTTATCCAAGTATACTCTTATAATTGGATTTTAACCTATGATGTCTAGGTGATAAATCATTTTATTACCTCATATCACTCATGTATGCTCATAAAACCGGTTACCAACGCTCGATAATTCAGTCATAATCTCCAGGTAGGAGGTGTTCCGTAAACCGTCAACTTAAGTACCCCCAGCCTTAGATAGGATTATATACCAGTTGAGTTTGTAACCTAGGTTTTATAAGTTTTAACAATTAAAATAGGTGGTCAACCTACGTGAGCATGCAACTATTGTTTATGGATTTTAAATGTCTAACCCAATTTTATAACAAACTTATAAAATTTTAGACATTCTAAACATCCATAATATACATGAGGCATTCAATATTTAATATAATGTTTATATTAAATACAAGAAACCCTAACATGTGTACTATATATTATAAAAATTATAACATACTTTCAATGCATGTAACATGCTTCCTATGGTGGGATTTAAAATCTAAATGGCATACTATATGCGTATACAAGATTTACTTAATTATAACATACATCAAATGCATAAATAATTAAACATAGACTGATATGGTTTTAGTTTTGACAAAAACAAGTAAACAGAAGCCTAACTATTACAATCAGCTTCAAAACCGTCTTTGAACCGCTCAAACCACTCCAAACCAAACCCAAGCGCCTTAAACTGGACTGGATGAGTGTGAACCAGACCATCAAAGTCTGAACTGAACCAGCCAAAAACACTTTAAGGCTGAACCGGATTGGACCTTGAGAAAACCGATTGAACCAGCTACTCTCGGTCCTACCTCAAATTCTTGCAAAGGCCGATCGTGTAGTGCTAAAGGCAATCGTCTAGCTCCATCGCCTTGTGTTGTGAAAAACTACACGATCGCTTAGTGTTTGCCTCAATTAAACGATCATTTAGCTTTAACGCATAAAGCTACACGATCGCCTAATGTCTGCCGAAGGTACATGATCGCTTAGTTCTATCGTATAGAACTACATGATCGTTGAACTCCATCGCTTAGCTATCGCTTAGTTCTATCGTACATAACTAAATGACTGCTTAACACTATCGCTTAGCGCTTTCATGTCATCATTTAGTATCTGTCATAGCTAAACGATCGCTTAGTTCCATCGTATAGAATATCATCACGTTGCTTAGCATTTCGTAGGTAAGCGATCGTTTAGTTCCATCGCATAGAAACTTCAACATATCGCTTAGCACTTCGTCTACACGATCGCTTAGCTCCGCATCTAAACGATCGCTCAGAGCTATCACGTAGCACTTCATCGCATCGCTTAGCGCACATTGTAACTAAACGATCGTGTAGTACCATTGTATAGTAAATTCAACGTATCGTTTAGTTCCCACGCCAAAGCTAAACGATCGCTTAGTGCTATCGTATAGCAAATTGAACACATCGTTTAACTCCCACACGTACACGATCGTCTAGCATTCAACATCACAACGACCAACGCCCATTGTTATATGATCGTCTAGCTTTTCTTCACATCGTGCAGTGCCTGAAGCTAGACGATCACTTAGCAACTAAACCTCAACAACGACTTTGAGCAGAAGCTGAAAAAACTGGAACAGCAACTCGGCCTCCTTCACTTGTTTCTTCAATTACATCTTAATTTCAACTCTAATGACTCCAAATAAATTACAGACTTTTGCTAACACATAAAAGCTCATCAAACAAGAGCTAATTATAAATTTAAATGAGAAATTAAAGATAATTAAATAGCCAAAACTCAGAAAACCATATCAGTGCACCAATTTCATATTTCTCATATAAAACACCCACCAAACCAAAATTAACTGAATTGAATGCTTATTTGATACTCTAATACTAATTGTAGGATTGTATCAGCAACAACAGAAGCATAAGGATCATCTAAGCATTCAAATTTACTAATTTTGGCAAAATATTAAGCATGCTCTTACAAAAAACAAGTGAGTTTCAAGACATACCTCTGGTAGATCTTCTTCAAAGCTCCTTCTCCAACTACTATCTTTTCCAATCTTGTTGTAGACCACTTCAAGATCTTCTCCACTATTCTCTTGGTACTCTAGATTGAGTTGTGAGACTCAAAACAAGCTTGAATCAAAGGATGAAAGAGAAATGCTCACTGTAGTAATCTTGTTGAAGAACTATTTCTTCAATCCGAATTTTCTCTAAAATTCTCTATAGATTGCATCCCCGATTTTCACACCAATCTCTTCATTATATTGCAGATTAACATGCAAAGGAGAGACTTACATGAGTTGTAGCTCATGCTTGGAGAAGACAAGGCAAAGAAAATGCTTCATGTGTGAATAGTTATAGTTTATGTATGTGTAAATAGTTATAGTTTATGTATGGATAAATAGTTATAGTTATAGTTTATATATGTATAAATAGTTATAGTTTATGTATGTATAAATAATTATAGTTTATGTATAAATAGTTATAGTTTATGTATGTATAGTTTATGTATATATAATTTATGTATGTATATATGTATGTATTTATAGTTTATGTATAGTTATGTATGTATAGTTTATGTATGTATAGTTTACGTATGTATGTATTTATGTATATATAGTTATAGTTTATGTATGTATGTATGTATAAACTATAGTTTATGTATAGTTTATGTTTATTTATGTATGTATAATTTATGTATATTTTATGTATGTATAATTTATGTATAGTGTATTATATAGTTTATATATGATTGATTTAAACTTATAAAACTTAGAAATTAGAGTTTGTTGGGTTGACATATTAACATATTTTTTTGTCAACTATAACAGTTAGAAAAAAACATAATAAATATGTCGAAGTATCCTGAAGATTTAGTAATTCTTAAACCTGGAAATGATGGAGATAGTGCATTTACGTTGAAGTGGATGAATTATTTGGAAATAACAGTAGTGGTGAACAAGATCTTGAGTTGGTACCATCGGAAATGTTCAACCAAATAGATTGGAAAATGACAAATTCAACGTTTGAACTAGGATCTACTTTGGAAGAAAGGAATGTAGGAGTAGATAACTGTAGTTTAATACAGAAGGGGATATTATTTAATACCAAAGAAAATTTACAGCTTGCTGTAAAAAAATATTGTGTGAAGGAACACTACGAAATTGTCGTAGTGGAATCAAATCAAGACCTTTGGTATGTTAAATGTAAATCCTGGAGTAACGGGTGTGCTTGAAGGCTACGGGCATGTTGGCGCAAAAGTCATGGGATGTTCGAAATCACAAAACTTCAAGGAGAACACTCATGTTTATTTTCAAAGTTGACACAGGATCATTCACAACTGGATTCAAATTTCATGAGTATTGAAATTTAGAATTTGGTTAGAGCTGATCTTGGAGTACTTGTGGCCCTACTTCAAGAAGCCATTAAAAGACAATATGGTTATAATGTCAATTATAGACGAGTGTGGCAAGCCAAGAGAAAAACGTTAATTGCTGTGTTTAGCGACTGAGAGAAATCATATTCGGAGCTTCCATATTGGCTGAGTGTTGTTATTCATTACAACCCAGGAACATGAACAGACTAGTTTTTCCTTCCCTCTGATGTGCCAGGTACGACTATTTTTGGAAGAGTTTTTTTGGTCTTTTGGTCCGAATGGTTCAACCATTGTAGGCCATTAATCCAAATTGATGGAACTCATCTATACGGAAAGTATAAGGGAAAATTATTAACAGCCTTATCTGTTGATGCAAATAGACATATATTTCCCCTTGCTTTTGTTATCGTAGAAGGTGAGAATTCGTCCAGTTGGTCATGGTTTTTGTGGGTATTGCGTGAATATGTTACCCAAAGAGAGGGTATTTGCTTGATTTCTGACAGACATAAGGGCATTCTTGCTGCAATTAATAATGAAGAAATTGGTTGGAGTGAACCCAGAGCGTACCACCGATATTGTCTTCGCCATGTTGCCAGTAATTTCAATACAAGATACAAATTGAAGCAACTAAAAAAATTTGGTGTTTAAGGCCGAAAATAAACATCAAAGGCATAAGTTCATTCGGTGCATGAAAGAATTAAATAATTGCACCCTGAATGTCTTGAATTTTTTTTCAGATATTGACTTAGAAAAATGAACATAGTCTGGGTACCGCTATAGGTGAATGACTAGCAATGCAGCTAAATGCATGAACGAAATTTTTAAAGGTGCTAGAATGTTACCCATTACTTCTTTGGTCAGGTTACATTTTATCGCACAATATTGTATTTTGAATGCCAGAGACAAGAAATCAATGAAGCACTCGATTGTGGGGATATATATATAGAATATGCCCTAAAGAAACGGAAAAGGTGGGAAAAACGAGCATCGACACATACGGTGACATCCATTGATAGGGAAAGTCAAACTTTCGAAGTACAAACTGGCATAAGTATGATTTCTCCCTACAAAGGACAACACACCCAAGTTTTAAGCTTGAAAGAAGGGACATGTTCTTGTAATAAGTGGCAATCATTCAAGATTCCATGCTCTCATGTAATTGCAGTTTGTAATTACATGCATATGACGTATCTACCACTTATTGATGAATGCTACAAATTGTCCAATTTCAAGCGTTGTTACAAGGCTGCTTCCATCCAATTCAACACCCAGATTATTGGCCAGAATTATCATTTACAGAAATTTGTTCAAATGCGGACTTACTCAAAGAACAAGGTCGGCCAAAAAGTAAGCGGATTCATAATGAAATGGATTGGAGAGAAGCAAGCCAAAAGTGCGATGTACAATTTGTAAAAGAGAAGGACATAACAGACGCACTTGTCTACACCGTACACTTGGTGTTTCGTCGTCTTCAGGTCATTAGGATTTTGATTTTGATTTTTTTACTTGTATTCTTTATTTCATGTATTTGTATTCTTTGTGTAAATAATAAATTTTCATGTAATTGTATATTTCATGTATTTGTATTCTTTATGTATTTATAATGAATTTATGTAATGAATTTATTTAATAAACTTATTTTATGTAATTGTATTTTCTTATGTACTTTTTATGTATCTTTTATGTTATCGATTCTATTATGCAATATATTTGAACTTTTTAAGTAATGGAGCATGGTCCTTCTAATCCTGTCCAATTGTACCAACAAAACACGCATCATTCACAGGCAGTATGGGATAGTTCGTCCACTACAGTGTTGAGTTGTCGGAGGAGGGAAGCAACTGCACAGAGTACTATCCCATTTGATCATCACATCATTCCATACGTTCAGGAGGCGGGTTTTCTTGGGGTTGCACAGATTGGTTTCATCCAGCTCGATTGGCACCTGATTACTGCTCTAGTTGAGCGTTGGAGACCAGAGACCCATACATTTCACTTGCCCTGTGGAGAATGCACTATTACGCTGCAGGATATCGTCGTACAATTTTGGGTTAAGAGTGGATGGGCAACCACTGATAGGCTCACTACGGTATGACTGGAAGAACGTCTGTGAAGAGCTCTTAGGCCTTCTACCAGAGGATCTGAAGGGATCAAGATTGAGTATCCTTTAGTTGGTGTCCCGGTTTCCCAAATTACCTCTCGATGCGGACCACATCAGCATACGTAAGTATGCACGAGCATACATCCTGCAGTTTATTGGAGGATTTTTATTTGCCGACAAGTTAAATACTCTGGTGCATCTCATGTTCCTCCCATTATTGTCTGATTTCGAGTACGCTGGTATGTACTCGTGGAGTGGTGCATGTCTTGCATGGTTGTACAGAGAACTTTGTCGGGCTTCCAATGCACAAGTGTTGGAAATAGCAAGGCTACTGATACTTATTACAAGTATGGGTTTATAATCGATTTCCAATCGAGCACCATAAGTACAACTACAGGCCCTAGATCATCGGCCACTTAGTGCCAAATATTATTTTATTTATATATTTATTTCGTTACCATTTTATGTAAGAATATAAATTAATTGTATTTTTTATAATTTTAGATGAAAGTAGTGTATTAGCTGCCTCTGAACAGTCAGCAAATATGTTGCTCGTGTACAAGAAAACATTTGACATGCTGACGTCCAATCAGGTAGTAAATATGTATATAAATGAATATTTAAAAAATTTTATATGTATACTTATTATTATTTTTTTGTCAGGTTATTTGGATGCCATACTCATAAGATTTGATCATCATTACCTGATTATTGTCGTGATGGTGAAGACATCTGGTTGACTGTTATCCCTCTTATATGCTTTCATATAGTAGAGTGGCATCATCCAAATCGTGTGCTAAGACAGTTCAGGATGCGACAAATGATATCTTCGTTGTCCTACACACTCCCAGAACTACACTAGATCGATTTAAGGGTAAGCACGACCAAGACTGGTGTCGAATCCATGCGGAGTATTTATCCTACTTGCATGGACAACGTGATCGTTGTGCACAGGGAGAATTAACAGATGGACCAGCTGTATCAGACGACTACTTTCCTTGGTACAATTCGATCACGAGGCGATTTATCTCACCAGACAGCGCGCAACTATTACTACATGGTAAGATATTTCAAATTAGACATTTTCCATATATATAATATGAATATTGTTTAATATTTTTTTTATTCTACAGAATAATTTTATCGGCGAAGTTCAACAATATTCAGTGCAGAAAACCTTCCAGAATTAGGTTCAATGTGTCAGCAAACATTGATGAATGTAGAAAGTATTATTCAACAAACAAGACGACTCAATGTTGCTGACATCGATCGAAGACATATTCGTCGTAGACGAGCGCGACAACGGGGTGAACCTAATTTAGAGGAACACGAATACAATCCCCATGAAGAGTAAGGGCCAAGAGTGGTCGTTTTTAAATCCACATTGTATCATTTTCAAATTGCAAATCTCAAAAGAACTAATTGTAAATATTATTCAATATCAACAGATTCAAAAGTACAAATTTTATGTCCATTGAGTTTATACTAATTTTAGCATTGTTTGTCCCAACATATAAATTAGAAACATTAGGATTACAAATTTTTCAATTCATGAATTTTAGTTTTGTAAGCCAAATATAATTTTGTATTTTACTTAAACTAGTGATTTGAAATAATAGAAGTACAAAAGTTGAGTTGGCAACGGGGCTGGGGCGGGGCGGGGGGGCTTCCCCGTCCCAGCCCCGTAGGGGAAATTGTCCCCCATCCTTACCCCCGTCCCCGCCATTTGAAGGCGGAGACGGGGGCGAGGATTCCTCATCGGGGAAACGGGGTCCCTGCAGAACCCCATTCGTGACAGACTTCAACGGAGGGGAGGGATGAGCGAGAGCGAGAGGGGAGGGATGTTTTGTTGCAGATTGCAGAGAGCGAGAAGAGATTGGGGAGGGGATAAAAATATATATATAAATTCGAGGTCGGGGATACTGTCCCCATCCCCGCCCCACCCCGGACGGGGCCCCGAATAAATTCTCCAATTTGACCCCATCCCCAGTCAAACCGGGGAATCCCCGTCCCGTCGGGTTTTTTTGCCAACCCTATACAAAAGTATTCAAAACTCATCTCAAAGATTTGTACATTCAAATATTTACAAATTTCAAGCTTGTAAATTATGCAAACCTTCTAAAACTCATTCTTCTAAATAAAACAAACATAAATCATAAGAATCTAAGGCTTCCGAATTCCAAAGTAATTTTTATACTTTAAACAAAAAAAAACTATAAGCGAACTCGTGTACCCTGACCGTCCAACCAATCAGCTGACGTGGTTAGCTGACTGGATTAAATGGACTCATGTACCCGATACATGAGTATGCCACATGGAAATTGTGTACCGGATACACAATTTCACTATCCTAAATTTGTCAATACTTTTTCAAAACACCTATTTTTGAAAATATTTCCCCTCCAACCCTATTTTTGTCATTATTTATTAAAAAACATTTTTTTTAAAAAAAATTCCATAAATGGTCACTAATTAAGTTATAAAGGTAAAAGCAAATATTGGCCATGTTGTAGGGAAAAACGTAAAATCTTAAAATTGAGTCCCATTTTATTACATTTAGTGTTGTTTATTTGTTTCCATATATGTACTGACATTTAGGATCCACTTTCAAATCTATAATAAAAAACACAAACTAATTGAAAAGCAGAGGGTGTTCAATCCAGTTGCGTTTGTCAATATCGTTACCATTATTGTTACAGCATGAGAATTATGAATTTGTCACATTTACTATTACCCCATTACCGTTTGACCCTAAACAATAATGGTAACGGTAACAATAAATGACAGACTCACAATTCTAAGTAAACATGATAAAAAAAACAATCCAATTACGTCTGCAGTTGTGGCTCATTACGATTGATCTATCAATGAAAGTCTCATTATGATTACACCAATTTTCATTATGAATTGATATACATGGCCACAATCTAACGAACATACACAGAGTGCGTTTTAGCAATTAAAAGATTTATTACTCATATCCCCACTCTATATTATACTTAAAAAAGATTAAGCTACGAATGATTTTTTTATTATTATTTTAAAATTAATTACAAATGAATTATAAACTATCATCATAGCGGACATAGTTTAATGAATTAAAATATTTTATTATTCAACCAATTTTCGAATTCTCATCCTCACATTAGTAAACTAAAAAGTTAACATGAGCATAACTTAGACATTAATTTATACTATAAATTTCAAGGTTTGAGATTCGAATCCCACCTTCAAATATTGTAAAAACAATAATTTAAAATAAACCAAAAGAAAAGTTAAAGAGCCTTTTAGTAGGTAACCTGAAAACATAACTTTGAACAAAATGACTTTCTACATAGAAGACATTAATGGTAGGCCCATAATACACTATTTGTTTTCTATACTTCATTTATTTAAATAATAGCTTAATGGACCACAGTACCTATTTAGCATTAAGGTCTCATCCATGATTTATATGAAAAAAATTTACCTAAGATTTTGTGTATCTTTCCATGCATAACCTAGAAATTCAAAAAGAAAAAAAAAAATCCTTAGAGTCTCTATTCTTTCTCCTTATTTCTTCTAAACCCTATAATAATTTTTTCCTACCACACTCTCTTTTTTTCTTCTTCTTGGCAACGCAAGCAAAGCTTGATTCTCCGACCATCAAACTTTCTTATCGGCACGCATAGATGCGTTGTTATGTTTCGTCTGCTACCAGCCTTGCCGTTGCTTGTGTTTCTGATTGTCGGAGATCCTTTTCCACCACTTGCAGCTATTGACCAAAGTTTATCATGGATCTCTGTTCAAGCGTTCGAGCTCTGCCATGGATCTTCGTTCCAACCCCATCGACCTTCGTCAACAACTCCATCAAGTGTTCATCTCTGTTCCAGATCTGAGCTCCGTTTGCTACCGTCACGTGATGGGTTGACCGTTGAGCGGTCGTCCAAGCAACCATCTTCATTCGCACGTTCATTCATTCGTCCACCATGGATCGCCATTCAAGGGTTCGAGCTTCGTCGGCCTTCGTGTATAGTTTCACCCGCAGTATATAGTCCAAAATCTTATGGTTGATTGCAAATAATCCATATATATCCGAGTTTATTTCAAATAATCAATATATATCTGGTCGATCAGGTCAACGAATTTGAGATTCAAGATAGATGGACGACAGATCTAAGTGTATTTATATAATTAATTTTTTCAATTTCAAATATATTATGGGTTTATTGCAAATGTAGTATTGTCTACACTCTTATTTAAATATAGTTATTTTGTGACATTTGACTATATATTGTATATATATACATATATATAACCTAGGTGTGACATTTTCCAATTTTTCCTTCAAAATTTCCAAACTTATGGTTTTAAACCCAAAATCTCAAAATTTTGACGGGGTTGTAGTATTGGCTACACTATTATTTAAATATATACCATGATTTATTTCAAATAATCCATATATATTCGGATTTACTTTAAATAATCCATATATATCTAGTCGATTTGGTTAATGAAGTTGATGTTGTGATGGATGGACGATGGATCTTGGTGTATTTGGCATTTTGTTTTTGAATTTTAAATATATAAGGATTTATTGCATACCGTCTACCTCAACTATACCATCAAATATTTGTATTGTAGGAAAAAAGAAGATTACTAATACATTTCAGAGCACTAGCTTAAGAATTTGAACTCTATGAATTTGGTTTTTTTTTTTAAAAAAAATAATTTGATAATTCATCTATCTTAGTTTATGGTCTAACTAGTAGCATATAATATTAGACATATATTTAAAAACTAATTAAATATACATGTGTACATATGACAAAGGACGTGAATATATAACTTAATAGAAATGATATTATAATTAAAATATAGAGTATATACTATATAACAATATTAAATATGTACTTTTTCTAAATACATTTGGAATAACCTCATATATATTTGAAATAAGTTTGGTATATATACACAAAAATAAAAAAAAACAAAAAAGGCTTCTTACATGAAAATGAAATGAAAATCGTATTAATTACAAATGATAAAATCTCAACTAATTAACATTCTATAATAAATATATATTCTCTTTTCAATACATTAATTAATACAAAATTGGTCAATTTTCTCTCCATCCTTAAGAATGCTAGGAAAAGGAAAATATGAAAAAACTTCGTCGAGCCCTAAAATAATCATTTTCTAGAAGAGTGAGAAATTAAATTTGGACTTCAAATTCGAAAAAAAAATATGGTAATGTCTATGTCATGTAAATAAATAATTATTGAGGGGGCAAATGACAAATATACTTTGTTCAAACTGTCGTCATCCGAAATTGACAATATTGTCCCCGGAACATCCGGCCACCCAAGCGTAAAGGGGAGGACAGAAATGTCTTCCAATTAAAAAAGCCACTAGGGTGCAATCACCATTGCCAACTGGCCTTAATAGAAACCAGACCGTCTTTCCAAATTCCAATCTCTCTTTTTCTCTCTCTCTGATTTCAAGGTCCGGGAAACCGAGCAATCCGATAATCATCCTCCCTGAATTTGTAAGTTCTCCGATTTCTTCCTTCATCGCGTTAAATTTTCAGCTAGATTTCGTCAGCTTACATACTTTCTTCGATGTTTATTTGAGAAATTTTGCATGATTTCATTCCGAAGCATAGACTAGGGATATCGAGAAAAATTTTGCTGTTTTTGGTGATAATTTCACTTTGATGGTCGATTTATGGGGAACGGAAATATTTCCGTTTGAAGGTTATGAGGATTTTATTAGTTCAGGTGTTTAGGAAATTGGAAGCTGTCGTAGCTAAATTGTAGGTGGGGATCCGTGTTTATTTGGTTTTCTGAATGGAAAATTTCGTGCGTCAGTTTGGGATATTGTGGCGGCAGAAATGACTAGTTGTATGTATTGCGAACTTGTGGGTTTTATTTATTTATTTATTTATTTTTAAATTGGATATTAATTTGTGTTCTAATGCATGTAAGATGGGCATTTCAAATGTTGTTTTAGGGATCGGAAGTGTATAGAGGATGGCCTGCAGAGGGTGCTTTGAGTGCCTATTGAAGCTTCTGAACTTCTTCTTATCCGTGCTGGGTCTTGCCGTGGTGGGCTATGGGATTTACTTGTTGGTTGAGTACTTGCAATCTCCTAGTGATGTTCCAGGACCTTCGTTGAGTGGTGATCATGATCTGGTCCAGCTTGGTCGACCAATGCTAATGGCAGTGTCTCTGTCTTCTAACTTCTTTGATAACCTTCCAAAAGCCTGGTATGACTTTTCCTATTAAATATAAGTTATGATACGTATGTTTCTTGCTACTTGTAATAGCTGAATTTAGGCAGAAAAACAGAAATATTCTGAAAAAATAACAAAGGACATTGAGGTTCATAAGTAACTTATTGGTTTGGTGGCCATGTTCCCTCTCCCTAGGTGAGAAAAGGATAAGCTTTCAGAAAAGAAAAGGTAAAAGTAAAACAAACAAACAAACAATGAAGGAACAAGAGATAAATGATTAAACGATGTGGAGGAGTTTATGAAGTGGCTAAATTATGGTTCCACTCGTTGAAGATATAAGAATTATGGATTTCCTAAACATTTCATAATATTGCTTTATCATCGGTGTTTCAGAAGTCACATTTAGCTTTAAGGTTCCCTTTGTTTGTTTGGAAATAGTTCAGTTTCCTGTCACATTGGAATAGTTTCTACTTTTTCAAGAACAATATAGAAGTTCGAGGGTCTTCTGTCATTTGTTGATTTCGTATGTTTGGATAAGTTAGCAAACTCATTGAGTTGATGATTATTGCTTGAATAACTCCTTCCTATTCAGGAACTATGGTTTTTTGTTTTTCCCCAGAAAGAACCCCAAATCTATGGACTACTACTAAAATTTTTATTATCAAATATCATGTTGCAACCACGTAATCCATAAAGTCTCTACAAGACTACAATCACATACGTACATGAGTTAGAGAGGGCAAGTATTGATAGGGTTTTGAGTTGGCCAACGGGTCTGGATGCTTACATATATTTATAAAAATAAAAAATAAAAATAAACATAGATATGGTTGTCTGTTCTATCTTTTAACAGCACAAACTATTGAAGTGTATCACTGAATCACAATCAACTTAGATATTTTCTTTATTATAGATATTGAATATATTATCAATTTTCACCTACCATTCTTGTTGTAGTTATCCTCCTGACTTGATTTTGTATAGTTGGAGTCCCTTCTTATAGAGGGTGTCTCCCCTTTTTCGTGGACTTGTATTTTTGTGCATCTGTGTATTCATTTTTTCTCAATGAAAGATGTTGTTCTCATCCAAAAAAAAAAAAAGAAAAGAAAAAAAGGAGGAAACTCGAGCTAGCTTATTGAGTCTCATCTATATATAGGAATTGCAATACATATTGATCTGCGATACAATGCATTAAATATTGTTGAGAATATGAGATATCTTGTGCTGAAATAAACGTGTAACCTCGACCTCGATGTTTGATGTTCGATCCCCCCACCCCACATAATTGTAAAAAAAAAAAAAGAAAGGTCAAATAAATTAAAATTTTCAAGAAAAGAAAATGATGATATGGAATTTCAAAAGTACTGGATGTGATATCCTTGCCTCTTCTTCTTTTTTATAATAATAATGATTTTTTAATCTGAAAGGATTCTATTCCCTCAATCTTCAAACACAAGCAAATTCATGTCATCAGTTTGTACATTTTAGCAGCCATAGATGATACAATAATATGAATTGGATCTGCTTAATCTGTTTCTTTTATTTTAATTCTTTTGCAGGTTCATATACTTGTTCATTGCTGTGGGAGTCATTATCTTTGTTGTGTCTTGTTTTGGGTGTATTGGAGCTGCAACGCGTAATGGATGCTGTTTAAGTTGTGTATCCTATTTGCCTGCACGGCTGCATTGTTGTTTGATTTATGAATTATTGATGAAACAATTAGGCCACCAGGGAACAACTTGTTGGCTTTCGGATCACTACACTCTTATAGAGATAAGATGGTGATCTTAAATATAAAACAACGTGATAACACATTCAGTTTAATCTAAAAAGTTTGATACCGGTTTTCATTTGAGTTTTATGTTACGGTATCCTTAATGATCACAGTATTCAGTTTTGCTGCTTCTACTGATTTTGGTGCAACTAGGATGTGCTGCCTTCATATTCTTTGACAAAAATTGGAGAGATGTGAGTGTTCATTCAAAAACTAAAAGCAAACATTTAAGTTCATTTTCTTATTCTCAGTTTTTTTATCCTATAGGAAATTCCTGGGGACAAAACAGGAAACTTTGATAAGATCTATGAGCTCCTGGAAGACAAGTGGGAAATCATCAGATGGGTTGCATTAGGAGCTGTAATTTTTGAGGTATGTAAACACCTATGTTGGAGTGTTTGAATCTAGACTAGCATGATGGTGGACGTCGTTGGATAAAAGGGCCTAGCGATGCTCTAACCTCATAACCAAGTGATACTTGACCCATAACTAAGTGGGCTTGCATAGCTGAGTTGTCAATTTAAACCCTAAACTTTCGTAAGTGCATCAATTATACCCTTCTTCAGATCTTGTTTGAAAAACATCGTATGAAACATATAATTTTTATCAACCAAACTCTTAAATTTTCAAATCTAAGTCAATTTAGACCTTTGAAAATCATCCATGCATGAATTGCATTAATTTTCACACGTGTAGACTTCTCCAAATTTTGGTTTTACAAAATGGACAATTAGAATTGATGCTTGGACAATTCTCAGGAGAAATCCTAATGGAGCATCTTAATCGATTCACGTATGGAAGTTTAGGGCTTTATTGATACAATTAAGTATCACACGATTTTTTTTCCAATCAAAATGTAATGGAAAGTGTAAGTTGATACACTTACAAAATGTTATGGTTTAAATTGATACAATTATTACTCATTAGTTCGGAGTTTTAATTGATACAACCCCGAAAGTTTAGGAATATAATTTGATATTTTCCCTTAATATAATGATTTGGATTGAATTATTGAAGGGATTTGTATCAATAATCAATGTGTCAATTTAATCTCAAGAAGATGGTCCATTTTTGTTTTTAAATTCAAATGACATTTGAAATTCCTATCCTTTTTCTGATTTTTGGTTAATCTTATTTTAGTCTTTTTAGTTATCTACCCTTCACTGATTTGATTTTTTTACTATTCTTTACTATGTTGGTATGCATTAAACATTGTGCTTTTCAAGAAACAGATTGACATGTTTCTTGCTGCTGAAACTCTCTCGGCAAGAATGACACCCTTCGTCAAATTTTTGAGAAGTTTTTTTCGTCTTTTGAATTCTAGTTTAGGGCATTTTTCCAGCATGAGTTTAACATATGTGATTGGTTGGGTTTTTAACTCCAATTTGTGATTGCATATCAATTCATTTTACTTTTACGTCAATGAATAAAAATTGTGTGTTGGTCACAAGAGAATTCATAACTTGTAATACTTGAATGTTGCTTCAACATAGTTGCCTTTACTTCCTTTTTCCTCCTAATTGATTCCATAACTGTATGCTTTCGCCTAAGCCACCTAGCTAGAAAGTCCCTTTTACGAATGAATGGCCATGGATTTGCTTTGCACTGATATATCTTCTTTTTTCCTTCAACAAGAACAAAGTCTCCACTTTGTAATAATACGATGTCTTGATAGATTTCTTTACACACTAAATTCTTTTGTAAATACTACATTTTGATGATTATCAGTGACAATGATTGGAAGGTTTTCATGGTGTAGTTTTTTGTTTGGGGGTGCCCTCTACCTCCCTCCCTCCCTCCCTCAGGTCGTTTTTGCTCATTGTTGAATATGATCCTTTTGTTTCTTATAAAATAGAAGTGTTTCATTGTATTTGCAGGCTCTCCTTTTCTTGTTGGCGCTTGTGGTTCGTGCAGCAAACAGACCTGTAGACTATGACAGTGATGATGAGTACATTGCTCCAAGGCAACAAATCCGACAACCGTTGATCAATAGGCCAGTTGCTCCTGCAACAGGTGTGCCTGTTGCTGGGACACTTGATCAACGACCAAGTCGAAATGATGCATGGAGTACACGAATGAGGGAAAAGGTATAACCTTTTCTAGGTTGAATTTTGCCGCTGAAAATAATGAGAATGTAAAGAGATACATGACAACAACAAAGTCTTCCTTTCTTTTTATTCTTTGATTTACTATAAGAAATTGATCCTGATATTAACCAAACAGCTAAAATATATTGAAAGATAAAATATAGAGGAATTACAATAATTCGAGATATTACTTTAACCCACTAAAGAATTGCATACCTTCTACTCCTCTCACTCATTCTTTTTATAATCAACTCCCTTTTTTTTATTTTTTGAGTACAACAATTGTGGAGTAGGGGGATTGAACCTCCGACCTCTTGGATCGGAGTGCATAACGGTGAGCCAAGCGCACTTTGACTTTTATAATCAACTCCTATTAACAACTCCTATTATCATTCCTTTTAGATACTAGGACTTCTTATGACGTTTTATCATGTTCTATATTTCTGTTGGGAGATTCCTTTTGAAGTTTGTAAGACTAGGTCGTGCGAGGGAGGGTTCATTGTTAAAAAGTCTTTTTGTTCCTTTCAGAATTTTAAGCTGCATCTTTGTGCAAACCTACTCATACTGATCAAACCTTGACCTTTTGATTCTAATTCACCTGCTAAATTTGGATGTCATCATTGGTTCACATTGAGCTAAAGACTACAGGCTCTTAATTGAAAATTTGTGTGGTACCTTTTGTTTCAGACCAGAACTACTTCATATATGATCTGATGGCATTTTCTTTTCATAATATGCTTCTGATGTAATGTTTGGAACCTCTTTTACATAAATGGCAGTTCTGATTTTTTTGTTCTTTTTCTGTTTGAAACAGTATGGGCTGGATACTTCGGAGTTCACATACAACCCATCTGAGTCTCACAGGTTTCAGCAAGTTGCTCCTCAGCCAGCCGAAGAAAAGAGCCGCTGCACCATCATGTGATAAGAGTATGTCTTGTACTATTTGTTTCTCACTCTACTGTAGTGTTTTAGCGGGTCCGAATGCTTGTGTCCGCTTGTGTATAACCAAGAGGTTTTTCCCGGAGGCTGTACTTGTGTAACCTGAACTTTTCAGAAAAAAAAAAAAAAAAAGAAAGTTGTGACTATTTGTTGTGTGAAACCACTCTTCTACATTTGGATTTTCCTTTTGTTCAAGATGGATGGATCAGCATAGGACCAAGGAAAATGATTGTAAGTTCCATCTCACTTGGGAAAGAACTGTTTGTTGGAAGTTACTTTTAATTGTGAGTTCAATCCAAGTAAATATGCAATGTTATTCTGTGTCATGGTAGGCCTTTGCACTCCTCGAGTCCTCTTGGGAATCCCGATATTTATTCAATATCTGTTAGTTTTCGCATCCTCTGTTGAACCTGTTTATGGAGCTTTGTTTCTGGTTTATTCTGTGTACGAAGAATGGGGAAGTTCAACCACCATTTTTTGCTTGAGCTATTTACAAGAGTTTAAGACAGCCCTTTGGAGCTTGGATGTTGTGAATTTGCATATCTCAAACTATTAGTTTTGACTTTAGAAACTTATTTTTGGTTTAATATAAATATATTTAAACCATTGGCTTTGACTATCTAATTTGTAAATAGAATCAGCATTAATCAATCAATACTTTACTTGAAAACTACTTTTTTTTTTCCTTGTTTACAAATTTAATTAATGGCTTAATCAAGATTAGCTTACATTCTTCTTATGGTAAAACGGGATTGCTTGAAAATAATGGTGTATAAAAGGCTGCAAAATAGGTGGAGTTGGGTAGAGTTGTTGCATCAACTTTGATCAAAATCTTCAAATGGGAAACTTTTAAGGGAAAAAATGGTACAATTTGATACTATAAAGAAAACTAGTAGGGAGCATTCCTTTGTCTTCCATCTTCATAACCTCACTGTCGAAACATTCCATGGAGAGTTTGAAGATATTAGTGGTTGTAATATTTGGTGTGGTTATGCATGGAATTGGAAGTTTAGGTGATGGACTTTTGGTTTTTGACTATTACAAAGAAACATGCCCTTTTGTTGAAGATATTGTTCGACGACAAGTCGAGATTGCTGTGCTTAAAGATCCTCGAATGGCTGCTTCACTCCTTCGCTTGCATTTTCATGATTGTTTTGTTATGGTATGCCTCTCTCTCAAATGTTGAAAACAATGTTCATATTTTTTTTTTTTTTTATATAAAATCATTTTAAAAACTTCTTTATAAGAATATAACCTATGATCTTCATTGGTAAAATAGGGATGTGATGCATCCGTTCTTCTAGATAGCAATGATGAGATGGTGAGCGAAAAGCAAGCTGCTCCAAATTTAAACTCTCTTCGTGGTTTTAGTGTTATCGATGAGATAAAATACATATTGGAAGAAGCTTGTCCTTATATCGTGTCTTGTGCTGATATTTTGACTATTGTTGCTCGTGATGCTGTTGTACTCGTACGAATCTCTCTTTGCCTATTTCTTTTTACTTTTAATTTTCTTTTAAAACATGTTTTTCCTCCCTAAAATTAAAATCATATTCGAAATCTTATGTTAATACATTAGCCTAAGTTAAATTATCTTTGTGCTATATTTATAATCGTCCTTTCAAGTATGAGCTTAAAAGTTATCTTTAACAATACACGTATTATATTATTATCATATGCAATCGAAAAGAAAAATAATGCCAAGGTTTGAACTTTTAACACATGTTTTTCACACCATATCATAATAGCGAGAACCCATAGAATAGTAGAAAATTAAGATATTCTTTCGAAAATAAACTAAAATTAGAGTGTAGTATCAAGTTGAATTGTCAAAATACATACAACTTAACTGGCTATCAACCTTGAAGTTCGAGGTTTGATTCTCCATCATACATACATATTAATAGAGAAAAAAAAGTTGAATTACTAATTTTTATTTTATTTTTATTTTTATTTTTGGAAGAGAGGGGGACCTGAATGGCCAGTGTTGTTGGGAAGGAAAGACTCCTTGAAAGCAAGCTTTGATGGAGCCAACAAATACATTCCTTCTCCCAATTCCTCCCTTGAGACTCTAATTGCCAATTTCCAACAACAAGGCCTTAACGTTGGAGACTTGGTTGCTCTATCAGGTAACTTTTTAAGTATTTAATTTTCAAAATAAACTATTTTAGAAAAAAAATGAAGTGTTAGACCATCAAAATAAATTTTGAAGCACTTTCAAAGTTCATTTTAAACTGTTTTTATCAAAATAGTTTAAATAAAAATGATTTTTTTGAAAAATATTTTTTCTCTGATCAATCTAAATAGATTGTAAGTTAGTGAGAAACTAATGTATAATAAAGAGTTAATAATCGTTATTATTAATTCTCCTATCTTAAATTGAACTGTTTTAACTTTCATTATACTTATCAACTAAAATAGTGCTTCAAATCCAATTTAATATCATATTTTAACATGCACTCACGTAAGAAATGCATAAGTTAAATCAAAAAAAAAAAAAAAAAAAAAAAAAAAAAAAAAACTTGAAATTTTCTTTTGTTTTAAAAAAGTTCATATTCTTTTAAAAGTTGTGATATTATTTCTCTCTTTTATAAATATTTCAAAATTACGTTAGAGTAGAGATTGGTTAGAATGTTAGATGAGAAGTGAGATTTAAAAGGATTTTGCAGACTTAGAATAAAGTGGCGGTTCCAATTTTTGTGGTGGGCCACCACCACATCCTTTCATGGACCAATTTTCACTCAATATTCTTAAGTGATTTTTGCTCCAATAGTAGTTATGAAATTCTTCCCAAGGATCAAGAATAATATTGTAACATTTAAAAAAAAAAGAGTATATTTTAATCAAAAAACTAAGTTTCAAGTTTTTTTCTTTAAATAAAAATAAAGATGTAAAAAAAATAGTTTTGGTCTATGAACTTTTATGAAAGTAACAATTTAGCTCATAAACTTTATATGGTAACGATTTAATTTTTGTACTTTTAAACTTATAATAATTTAGTCTATGTATTTTGCCATTTGTAATCATTTAGCTCCTGTCATGAAAATTTTCGACAAAATTAAGTGTCAATTATAATTACGTAATGACTTAGTCTTTATAATTTATAAATAAATTTGATTTCGATCAATTTATTAATCTACACGCACAAGAAATTTCATTAAATCATGCTAATATTTTTCACGATTAGGGACTAAACTATTATATATTGTAAAGTATAGGGATTAAATAGATACTTATTAAAGTTCAGAGACTAAATTGATGTAAATTTAAATGTATACAAATTACTTTGTTCCTTTCGTGAAAGTTCAGGTATTACCAAAAGTGTTTTTAACCTTAAAAAAAAAAAGAGAAAAAGAAAGAAAAGAACAACCAAATTGTATTCTCCATACACTAACTTCTACAAGGGTTTTATTGTGAAAAGGAAGCCACACCATAGGGAAAGCAAGATGCTTGAGCTTTAGACAAAGAGTATACCAAATGAATCAAGAAGAAGAATATGATAGATACAAGAGATACAACATATACAGAAGAATTTTAAGGTCAATCTGCCCTAAAACAGGGCAAGATCAAAGGGTAGCACCCTTAGATTTTAGAACACCTGCAAGATTTGACAACCATTATTTCCTCAACATTCTTGAAGGCAAAGGGCTTTTGGGGTCTGACAATGTGCTCATAACCCAAGACTATGAAGGTGAAATTACAAGACAAGTTTGGAGCTATGCCTCTGACCAAACCCTTTTCTTTGATTCCTTTGTTAAGTCCATTATCAAGATGGGGAATATCAATGTCCTCACTTCCTATCAAGGTGAAGTCAGAAGGAATTGTAGGACTACCAATCACTAGCTTTTTTTTCCATGTTAAAGTATTGGTATAACTAAATTTATAGTATTCTATCGACTTAAGTATTTGAGTTGAATGGTGGTCGTTATGTACATGATATTAAAGCAAGATGTCTTGTATTCTAATTTCTAATGCTGTAACGTCTTTTAACGCAGGATCAAAGTTTAAGGTTTTAGATTACGGTAAATTTAATTATATCAATACACCTGTCTGATCAGTCCATCTTTAATGTGTGTTTTGATCTTTCACTCAAACTTTATAGTAGGCAATATGTGTACTACGGATAATCGCAAATTAAACCCATATAACTTATGAAAGTGAACGTAGCTCAACTAGCATACACATGTGTTTAAGAAGCTTGTAGTTTGAATCTTCCTATCCTTGTTGTATTGAGAAAAAACATGTGATTTGCATATTTTGTAGATTATACCTTGTGTTTTGAATTATTTGAAAATTAATCATATGTTTTTATTAGTTTTGAGAACCAACGTTGGAAAGACATCTTTTTAGACCAAAGAAGACCAGGAAGAGAACGTCATGAGAACTCTGTTCTCGTCTCTAGGGACCTTACAAAAATCACACATGTTTACAAATCCAGGATGACTTAGAATTTTTCTCACAAAAAGGTCAACTTAAAATACATCAGTGTCTTGAAGGTTTAACAATCTAACCAACTCCAAAAAATCATATTCAACCACCGCAAGATGATTTTGCCCCTACCAATGCCTAGTAATCTTGCTCAAGCCGACCATCATCTTCCATGGCCTTGACCCTCCAATCGATTGATACGTTTACAGCCTACCAAAATTGGTGTTCCAAGATGATCCCACAAAATCCATTCCAAACCCCACATGCATAGACTCTGACCATGTCACATCAACATTGAGCTGTCGCGACCCTCCTCAGTAGCTTTTCAACCACCCTGCATGAATTATCTCAAGAAAGGGGAATGGGAAGGAGGGATATACCTTCCCGAGAAGGCTTCAAGGAATGCTTCAACGGTTGTGATGATGTCTCTTTCTTCTAAAGATCGTTGGTTGAAACATATCACATTTCTTTTATTCCAAATATGCCAAAACAAAGTAAGAATTTTTTCCATTTGTTCTTTATGATTAATCTCCTTTAGAGACTATGTAACATCCTAAGTTTGTATGAAAATTTTTTAGAAAATTATATATTAAAATTCTACGTTAAGTTGTTCTAAGTCTAGATAGTGAAGAAAGACACTAAAGTTATAATTGTTCCATAAATCTTATTGGCTACCAAATAAGTAGCAAACAAAATACTAGGTAAATCAATAAATATTTAAGCAATAAGACATTTAAGAAATAAAATAATATAAGAAGAAAAACCTAGAAAGATGGAGAAATAAAAATAATAAGTAATTTAATTAAACAAAAAGTAAATAAAATAAAATAATACAATATAGTAAAAAAAAAAAAAAAAAGATAAAGATAAAGATAAGGATGGAAAAGTCGGTTTGGAAGGGGGAAAAAAAGAGATAAGAAAGTCAGTTTGGAAAAAACAAAGAGAGAGGAAGTCGATTGAAACCTCTATAAATAGGGGTTGAAGGGCCTAATTTTAGGAGAACATTTGGAGAAGTTCTCTTGAGCATTTAGGTAAGCTTTTTTTTTTCTCTCTATTTATTTCTTTTAATTCTCAAATTTGTTAATAATATAATTTAGCAAACTTCATTCTTTTCAAATTTATTTATATCTCAATGATAGTTTGTAATTTAAAATTATTTATAAGCTAAAATCAAAAGCAACAATGATAAAAGTAATTGAGTTTCATTGAACATAAAATAACGGACATTAAATTGATCTAGTACTTTTTAAGTGAATTTTTGACCCCTATTACTACTAAAACTATGACTAATATTATTGCTAATACAACAATTAGATGTGAACTTCTTTTCCTTGATTATTATTATTATAATATTTATTATAATTATTATTGTTAGTATTTCTACTACTGTTATTATTATTATTATTACTATTATTATTACTACTACTATTACTATTATTATTACTACTACTATTCTTATTCTTATTCTTATTGTGATTATTATTATTATTATGATCATCATTACTATTGTTGTTGTTATTATTATTATTATGACTACTATTATTATTATCACTCTACTACTATTACTATCATTACTGTTATTACTATAATTATCAATTAGTTTACTATTACTATTATTATTATACTAATACTACTATTATTAATTATTTTACTATTATTATCATTAACATCGTTATTATTATCGTTATCATCATCATCGTTGTTAAATAATTAAGCACAATTATATTAGTACTTTCAAGATTTAATCATTATAATTCTATAAATAAGTAAGATATGTTCATCAAATTCCTTAATCCAATAGTCTTAAAACTAGTTTTAATCATAAGTGTTCTTTATGAAATCTATAGGACTAAATCATAAGGAATAATTAGGATCGCAGTCGAGGTAAGTAGTTTATCTCACCCTCTCTTTAAGGGTTTTTTTTTTTCTTTTTTTCCAGTTAGTGTACCTTTTGTTATGTTTTATTATTATGTTATTATTATGTTGCATTACATGTTTAAAACACATTTCTCAACTAGAGACCCCATGCATTATGTTTGTTCATGATGATGTAAAGATCAAGTTTAATTAGGTATAGGTTATGCTTCTAGGGCTAGTAGGGCATGTATGGTTGCACCCCTTTAGACCCAATTTTATGTCAAGTTTATGCTAGGGACTAGTAGGGCATGTATGGTTGCACCCCCCTAGTCCAATCTTACATTTATGCTAATGGTTAATGTTGGATGCGACTCTGGCCTTACTGACTGCCTGACCCGCTAATCATTAGATGTGTTAGTTTTCACTTAAGTCCTCATCTTCATACCAGGGTGGAGGAACTTACGTTGGAAGCATAACTGACCACCTCGGGTTATGATAAGTTTATGTTTTGGGTCCCAATCATATGTTTTCATGACATGTTGCATGTGATTGTGTATTTGGTCACTACCTTAAGTGAGAACTACTTACATGGTATATTATATATTCATCCTATTTTATAGACTTTGTAGATAAGGACACAACGTAGGTGACATGACTGGACGTCGCTCAAGGGGCCAACCATCAAAACTCACTATTTTGGTCATATATGCATTTTGTTCCACTATGCTAATGTTTTATGGATCCTGGTGTTTTGTAAAATAAACTTTTTATATAGTTTTGCTACTTAATTAATAAAATTTTAGATATGTTATTTTGAAATCTTTACCAAAACTCATCTCATAATCGAAAAGTCTAAGTATGCATGTCGTAGCGATCGGACCTTGTTATGTAAGGGTCAGGTCGTTGCAGACTATTGATTTGAAATTTGTATGCTTGCTTACACGTAAAATTGTGCAGGAATCACTATGTGCTGATTTATCTATGCGCCTAGTTGTATTAAGTATGCGCTTATCACAAGTTTTCTTATAACTTTCCAAGTATAATAAACTATAAGTTTATCGGTGTGAACCGAAGTTGAATTCAGGGACTTGTAACTGAAAATGATTATAAAGTAATGCATTTGTGGCAATAAGCACTTGAATACTATGGGGAAAATAGAGAAAAATAAAATGATTATAGTAGAGAAAATGAATATAGTAGAGAAGAAAAAAGTAAGAAGTATGTGATTATAAGTAAGACTAATTTTGAGAATCTTTAAGGAAGCAGTAGCTTTAACGTGTAATAAAAATGTATGGGGAAAGTAGGGTTGGGGGAAGTCAATGCCAAGTTCCTAGGCTTAGCTCCAAGGGTAATCCAGGTTCGCAACATCTATTCATCGCACACCTTTCGGCAGTCAGCCACATCTGTCATATCTCTATAACGCATGAATGATGTTACGTTGAGCATAAGGTTATTTCTATCTCTAGAAATACTTCTTATTTTTCTTAGTGAGATCCATAACTACTTACCCTATCGGGCAGTTGGTTATAGCTACTTGACTCAATGAGTGATCATAGGTAAGCATTTATGTAGTCATCCACCAAGCAAACAAGATTAACCCTTAAAGATTCAACCTAACTCATAGCATTAAACTTTCCCTTACCATATGAAAATTAGTTATTCATGATAAATGAAAAGGTGATGGTAAAGAAAGAGGAGATAATGGAAATAGTCATGATGATATATAAATAGAAATAGAATTGTTGTTTACAAAATGAGTAAACTCTTAAAGTCACAGTGCAATACATCAATAAAAGATAAAAAGAAAATAATGGAAAGATAGTTTTTAGCAATTCTTGCTTTCAACAGATATAGTGTCAAGGTTGCTGGTGACTAATGACAAGAATGTTGTGGAGAAGGCTTTCTCAAACTCTTTGCTCCAGTGAAGTTTCGGTGGTAAATCAGAGTGGAGTTTGGAAGTGGAAGTTCTTAGAAATCTTCTCGGTTGCGCTCTTTGCTTGTGGTGCAAATATCGTGTCTAAGGATGTTCTCAGGAAAAATCTTGACACCTTGTCATGTTCGCCAAAGCTCTATTTATAGAGCCACCCGCTGATGAATTTGGGGATCCCGCAATGGATAGTCACCATCTCCGACTAGGTTGGTGAGAATGTCAGCGCTGCTATCATGGTCAACATTCTGAATCAATGGTAGAATATCCATCAGGATTATGTCAGAGATCCCAAGACATGCGATCAATTATTTGTTCATTGGTTTGGAGTTTGGCGCATGCGTACAGATCCTGTGATCAACTGCAAAATATACACTTTGGCGCAGTGTTAATTCATGATATGCGGTCAGTAGGGATTTTAGGTGTAGTTCAACCCAAGTATAATTTTAAGCATGAATTTCTGGTATTATTATCGCATATTTAGCTTATCTAACCTCATTATTCTATATAAAAGGCTACAATAACTTGTATTTTTACAAGTTATCAGGCACTCCCAATAATCGTATGTTAACTAGATTCCCTTGCCCATGAAAAACAAACTAACACTAGTGGGGATGAAAATGTTACAAATCTTCTTAAGTACTTTACACTCCTACATAAGGTGACAAGTTGTTTCCATGAAAGCCCTACAAAATGAATAATAAAGATTAGTCACAGTCTATTTCTTAGAAAGATTACAAACCGTAGGAATGATATAATGGATTATTTTTCATCCAATAATCTTAATATTTAGCAGAAAGTTGCACTAATGTCTAACTACTTAGAACTACTTTCAAGCCAACAAACCTTTTTTAATACTCAATTTGTTATTCCAATTTATGAACCAGTAGAGGGATCTAATAGACTTACAAATCATGAGCTCCAACGATTTGTAACTAATCAGTTAAACTCTTTAAACCAAATTAATTACTATTCCTTAACTATCAAGGCACACCACTATAGCTTGATAGTTGCACTCTCCTCACTATAGATATATTTCTGTCCATTTTGACCATAATCAGTAAGTCGATCATTCACAGGTCGTTCGTATTTACAGTTTGATCAAAATTACTGTTTTACCCCTGTAAATACATCTTGCACCTTATGCTCCCACTGACCCTCTATTAAACAACATATTTGTAATACCATTTATAAATCATATCCTTCTCTACCAAGAGAGGGTGGGGCTCTGTTGTTCAAGACTAGGCATCATCACTTAAGAGAACAACCTATCTGCTAACCCTAAGTCAGGTAGGAGTGAATTTCTTCTTGCATAGCTATGTCCCTAGCTATTTACCCGATCTTATCCCCAAAATGGAAGGCTTATTGAGCAATGTTGTTGGACTACTCTCACCTATGCAGATCAAAGGATAATCCCAAAATAAACAGGAGTTCATAGTTAGCTTAGGATTAAGATCGTGTTATTCATGGTCATTTTAGTTTGAAATAGTCAGTTTTAATAGTAAACGATCGTTATAAAGAAAAGTGACTACTTCGAGGTCCAGTCTTATGCAAACTCATTGCATAAGATGCCCCCACTCACATGTCTCTACATGAATGATTTATGGATCACATCATTTGTATCAGTATACGAAATGGGTCGCATCCAATAGTGTTACCAGGATGAAACACCCAACTTCATCCATATACTTATAGACCATTTAGGCTATATACCATAACATGATCCTTTTTATGTCATCACATAAAGTTAAAGTATTCATACTATAGCTATGAATTTGTTTATTGGATTTTCATTATAGAATGCAATATCAATATCTTTATTGAATTAAAATACTCAATAATATTTTATTGATAAATAGAAATGTTTAACACAAAATTTACAAATTTCGAGTTCTAGGATATTCCCAATAATTTAGAATTCGTATGTCAAAATTCCACATTTGTTCGACAATTGGAGATGTCTAACGTGAACGTAAAAATCAACAAATTCACCAGAAGGAACAATTTTGGTTTATGGCAGATCAAGATGTGCTAAAGCAACAGGGCCTGTGGGCGCCGCTGACTGGTAAGTCAAAGAAGATTGTCATGGATAACGAAGATTGGCAAACTCTTGGGGAGAAGGCTCATTCAATGATCATGCTATGTTTGGCTGATGACGCCATCATCAATATCACAGATGAAGAAACTATCGCTGGTCTTTGGTTGAAGTTGGGAAGTCTTTACATGACAAAATCTTTAACCAAGAAGTTGTTTCTAAAGAAACGTCTGTATCATGTTCATACGCATGAAGGTACATCTCACGAGACCATCTTGATCAATTAAATAAAATCTTAATAGATATGCGTAACTAGAGATTAAGGTTGATGGTGAGGATGTTGTCCTAATTTTGTTGATGTCTTTGCCTCCATCGTATGAGACTTTGTCTCGCATATTAGAGGGAAAGAAACTTTGACCTTAAAATATACAATGTCTTTGTTGCTTATGAGAGAGGATTGTTAGAATGCAGAAACTTCAGTACATAAAGTCAGACATCTGAGTTAGCTGCTACCGGGATTAAGGGACATTGGAATTTTGGTAAGCAGAAGTCAAACCAGAATAATAAGTCTTTGAAGTCAAAAGGTTCTAAGTTAGATGATATTTGTCGTTATTGTAAAGAAAATTAGCATTGGAAAACCGATTGTCCTAAGATAAAATGGTATCAGGAAAAGAAGGAAAAAAGAGACAAAAAGGAAGCATCGCCTCTGTTGCACAAGTTGAGATTGATCCTAAAGAAGTCGAGATCTATTCTGAAGGAGATCTAGCTTTAGTTGTGAACGAACATTCACATTCTGAATGATATGTGGGTTCTTGATTCTGGTTCATCTTATCATATGTGATCAAATGGAGAGTGATTCTCAATGTATCAGCAAATAGATGGAGAGAATATCAGCATGGCTAATGGTGCTGTGAGCAAGATAGTTGGTATCGACTCAGTCAAAATATAAACACATAATAGTGTTTTCTTGATAACGGGTAGAAATGCACGTTATCACAATGCAAATAAGTAAAACAATGAGGTAATGCGACAGTAAAAATATATAAAATCATGTCCAAAAGCGTTAAACTGAGAAAATTGCGATCGCATGCGCCCATCGCATAAAAGCAGCTATTTTACTTATTTTGTGCAGGAAAATGCGTTGGCGCAAGTAAAATTGTGATCCAAGGAATTAGGCGTCCGCGCACATTGAAAGATTGCGATCACAAAGTCATGCGATCGTATGCGATCGCGAAAATTTGCTCAAGAAGGTGGCCGTATAAAGACTGTACATCAAGGCGATAGCATAATAAATCATGATGGGACGGAAAGCTGATGACGATCGAATTCGAATTTAGTTGACAAGCCATTAACAACACACTGTAGCAAGTACACTCAACCTTCAGTGACCATTAATCGGCGCATCAGAGCAGAAGATTTAATGACTGCCCATCATTGCAATCATTAGAGAGAAAAGCTTCTTCACCTTGAGCTCTATAAATACCGAAGGCCACCATCGTTAACGGGAGATCGCCATATATAGAATAGCGATCATATACTAGATAGAGAGTCGTTAGTCTATTCATAGTCATACTTATACTTAGAAGGCGGAGTCAAGCCAAGAAAAGAAGACGCCGAGAGATCATTCCTGGATAGCTTGAAAAACTGTCGGGAAGCGCTACAAAAGGAGAGAGGGCCAACACTTGTGAAAGCAAGGATATTCATCTGGGCAGAGTTAGAGTGAAAAGACAGTGTAAAAGGTCACGGGAAGCAAGACATTACTACCGGGCTTCTTATCTCTACATTCTATTACTATTCTATATTTTGCATTTAATTTATAAGACAATGGAAATTTCATTTCAACTTATGTACAACTTCTCCATACTTCGCATGAGTAGCTAAACTTCCGAATAGGTTGAGAAGTACTTAGCTAGCATGACCTAAGATTTACACTTTATGCGATCATCTTATCTTATGTATGCGTCATTCACCCTTTAGAGATACTTGAGAGAGTAGTCTAAAGAAAGAATCTAGACTTGAGAGAGTCAGATTAGAATCTAGGCTTGAGAGAGTCAAATTAGAACCGCATAAGCAAGAGATAGAAACTTAGACATAAGTTCTATTTGCTATTATGCATCGCATGCACCCTAGAAATAGGATATGATAGTATGCGGTCATCTTGTGTATGTGTGCATCATTCATCATCACATAGACAAGAATAGAGGCTTAGACATAAGTCCTATTGACATTTTCGTATACATCACATGCGTCCTAGAAATAGGAACTATGGCATTTGCATTGAGAGATGACATGTTGTGTTTGTGAGTAGCATGATCGCATAACTTGAATGCAATATTAGGAAGTGTTAACTAAACCCCTTCTCAACCCATTCATTGCATACTCATTGTAATTCTCGATTTCATCAACTCTTTATTCGAACTCCGTCACATAGGAAATAGTCTTAAACAAAACACCATCCAACTTATTTGTTTTCACTACCGTAAGAGAATCAAAATTTACTGTCGCATATTAACTCAGTAGTCTTTATGTTCAACCTTAGACTTACCAGGAAACCTAGTGAGACTTATACTTAGGTTTTAGTAGGAAAACTTGCATGTGCAACACATAACACATCACCGCAACTTCATACCATAATCGCATCACATTTACAACGCATCACTTCTATACTTTCAAGAAGGTTAGACATGTTCCATTAATGACGAAGAGTTTGATATCATTTAGTGTACTCGATAGTAAGGGTTACAATTTTAAAGGTAAAGGTAGAGTAATGTATGTCTACAAGAGTTCTGAGGTAGTTTTGAAAGGCACAAAACGTGGAACACTATATTTCCTATCAGGTTCCACCATAACAAGTTATGTTGTTATTGCATCGTCCATCATTCACAAGGATGATATGGCTAAGTTATGACATATGAGACTTGGTCAGATGAGTAAAAAGGGATGCAAATTCTCTCAAAAAGGGATCTTTAATGTGGGCATAAGGTGCAGGATTTTGAATTATGTGAACATCGTGTATTTAGGAAGTTTCATCACAGCAAGTTTCCAAGAGGTGTTCATTGTACAAAAAGGACACTTGATTACATTCATTCAGATTGTTAAGGACCTTCCAAAGTTGAATCTATTGGAGGCAACAGGTATTTTATGTCTATAATTAATGATTACTTAAGAATGACTTGGGCTTTTATGATGAAACATAAAAGTGAAGCCTTCAAAAATTTCAAGCAATGGAAGATATTGATTGAAAATAAAACTAGGAAGAAGATCAAAAGGTTGCGAATTGATAATGGTTTGGAATTCTGTGGTTTTGAGTTAATGAGTTACGTAATGCAGGGTTGGCTATAAGGTTCTGGGCAGAAGCAATAAATACAGCATGTTATCTGATCAATCGTGGACCTCACATAGGTATTTATTGTAAAACATCTTACGAGGTGTGGTCTAGTAAGCCTACAGATTATTCTTTATTAAGAATTTTTCTATTTACTATCATGTTAATGAGGGTAAACTAGAACCGATAACTAAAAAGGGTATATTCGTGTGTTTTGGGGACGGAGTTAAGGGATATAGAGTTTGGTCACTTCTTAAAATACAATTATACTTAATAGGAATGTGATATTTAATAAAAATTCCATGCTTAACTTAACTATGAAGCCTTTTGTGAGGTCTACTGATGTGGGAGAAAATAGTAGTGTTGATAAACAGGTAGAGATGCAATTCACTTCAACTGTGAATGTATTACAACAACAAGGTGGAGAAGATTAACGCGTTATTATAGATGATGTGCAATCAGAAACTAATGTGTCTGAAATATCAGAAGTTGTTTTGCCTGAGAATTCTAGTTCACAAGTAGATCAACCGAGTATAGCTCATGACAGAGCTAGAAGAGTTGGTGTTGGACCTTCTATGAGGTATGGTTTTGAAGATATGGTTACTTTTGTGCTACAGGTTGCTGAAGAGGTGGATCCTAATGAGCCATCCACATATAGAGAAGCTGTGTCATGTAATGAGTCTGCTCAATGGCTTGCTGCTATGGGGATGAGATGGAATCTCTTGATAAAAATTAGACTTAGGAATTCGTTAAACGACTTAAGGAAAGAAAAATTGTCACTTGTAAATGGATCTTCAAGAAAAAGGATGGAATATCACCTTTAGAGGGCATTAAATATAAAGCTCAAGTTATTGCTAATGGGTTCACACAGAGAGAAAGAGTTTAATATAATGAGATCTTCTCACCAGTAGTCAGACAAACTTCTATCAAGGTATTACTAGCTATATTAGCACATCGAAATTTAGAACTTGGCAAATAGATGTGAAGACATTTTTCTTACATGAAGAGTTGAAAGAAGAGATTTATATGACCCAGCCTGATGGATTCCAGTGTCCAGATAAAGAAGATTATGTTTGCAAGTCGAAGAAATCTTTGTACGGGCTAAAGCAGTCTCCAAGGCACTAGTACAAATGATTTGATAGCTATATAGTTGGACTTGGCTATAACAGGAGTCTGTATGATTGTTGTATATATCACAACAAATCTGATAATGGTTTGATGATTTATCTACTTTTATATATAGATGATATGCTCATAGCTGCAAAGTCCAAGTCTGACATTCATAAATTGAAGATCTTTCTAGTTTGATATGAAGGATTTGGGTGCTGCTCAGAAAATTTTGAGCATGAAGATCTATAGGGAAAAAGATAAAAAAAATAAGCTCTTCTTGTCACAAAAAGGCTAGATTTAGAATCTATTTTCTCATGTTCTTGACCTAAAAAGAAAAATCAGAAAAATAAACTCTCCACATTCCCTCAAATTCCTACTCATTTTGGAATCCAACTTCCAATCTAAGGTTCTAAAAGATAGTAGGAAAGATCAAATGGTGGTCTACAACAATTTGAAGTGAAGATTCAAGTAGAATTTGAAGATTGAAAAGTTCTTCAAAGGTTAATTTTAACAAACCTTATTTTAGTTTATGAACATGCTTGCATGGTTGCTAAAATTGATTGATTTAGAGTGCTTAATGATTCTGTTTGTTTCTGCTAATTGGTTGCTAATCAGTTGGTATCAGAGTATGATTTAAGCACTCAATTCATGTTAATTTTAGCTTGGTAGGTGATTTTCATAGGTTGTATGAAAATGGGAGTTGATATGGATAATTTCAATTTTGGCATTTAATTTTCTCTTTAATTAAGTGTTAATTGTTGTAATTGGCTCTTTATTTATGGGACTTAATGTGTGATTAAGTGTCTATAAATTTGTTAGAGTAATAGAGTTGCAATTAGGTTGTAATTGAAGAAAGAAGCAAGAAAGGTCAGTTATAGAAAACTTGGTTGAAGCTACTGTCATGCAGCGTTGCAATGATGCCCTTGGAGTATTGCAACACTGCTTTTTAATCAGCCCAAATCAGATAGGATATCCCGTGGCGTTGCAACGCTGGGATGAAGCGTTGCAACGCTGTTAATCCCAGCCCAGAAAGCGCGTGCTTGACCCTA
>NW_024065130.1:125000-130074 GCF_009727055.1 Benincasa hispida
TTTCAGGTAGCGGTCAGTTCCCAAAATACTATTCTACTACTATTCTGCCACTCAAAGAAACAGTTGAAGGAAGCGTAATTAAAGACCTGTGGTTAGTACACATGTGTCTGTCTAGTGACTAGTATACTAGACGGGGCTCACTAAGTGGTAATATTCATATATAAACAATGTTGCGAAACCCTGTAATGTAAATGTGTTAAGTTTCAAGTTAATATGTTGGTATATTGATGATATGTATGTATTCAGGGTTTGAGTAAAAGTTAACAGGATAGTTAGGCGGTAAGTTCCAGTAAAACGGTTGGTAACTGCTGCAGTCACCATTCTATCCAGGTTTAGAGGGTAATTTGAGGTGGGATGTGACAGAACGAGTGGTGGTTACTTCTTTTACCCCAAGGAAATAAAGTGTTTGTATCGAAAAACGCTACTTTTTTGGAAGAAGACCACATAAGGGAACACAAGCCCTACAGTAAGGTTGTGTTGAATGAACTTTCCAAGGAATCTACTGAACCTTCAACAAGAGTTGTTGAAGAACCCAACACTTCAACAAGAGTTCTTGAAGTTAGATCATCTAGTATGTCAAATCCACCTCAAGTGTTGAGAACCTCGACGAAGTTGGAGGATTGTGAACCCACCTATCCATTATGTGGGTTTAACAGAAATCCAAGCTATGGTAGTTGACGGGGATGTTGAGGATCCATTCTCTTACAAGAAGGCAATGGAGGATGTTGACAAAGATAAATGGATAAAAGCTATAAATCTCGAAATGGAGTCGATGTACTTCAATTCAGTTTGGGATCTTGTAGATCTACCTGATGGGGTTAAACCTATACGTTGCAAATGGATCTAAAAGAGAAAACGGGGTGGTGATGGGAAGGTGCAAGCCTTCAAGGCTAGACTAGTGGCAAAGGGTTATAACCAAGTTGAAGGAGTCGACTATGAGGAGACTTTCTCACCTATTGCCATGCTCAAGTCTATCCAGATCTTCTTGTCTATTGGCTCATATTATGACTATGAGATTAGGAAAATGGACGTCAAGACTGCCTTTTTGGATGATAATCTTGAGAAGACCATTTATTTGGAACAGCCAAAGGGATTAATAACCTAAGGTCAAGAGCAAAAAGTTTGCAGGCTTAATCGATCCATTTATGGATTGAAGTAAGCTTCTTGATCTTAGAACATAAGGTTTGATACTACAATCAAATCTTATGGCTTTGATCAAAATATTAATGAGCCTTATCTATATAAGAGGATCATCAACAATTTAGTAGCTTTCCTAGTATTATATGTAGATGATATCCTACTCATTATGAATGATATAGGTCTATTAACTGAAGATAAGAACTGACTAAAGACCCAATTCCAAATGAAAGAATTGGGAAAGGCTCAGTTTGTTCTGGGAATTCAGATATTTAGAGATCAAAAGAACAAAATGCTAGCTTTGTCTCAAGCATCGTACATTGACAAAATGCTTGTCAAGTATTCGATGCAGAACTCCAAGAGAAGTTTGCTAACTTTAAGGCATGGGGTTATATTGTCTAAGGAACAGTGTCCTAAGACACCTCAAGAGGTTGAGGAAATGAGACGGATCCCCTATGCATCAGTTGTTGGCAGCCTGATGTATGTGATGTTGTATACTAGACTTGACATCTATTATGCGATGAGGATAGTCAGTAGATATCAATGTAATCCAGGACATGACCACTGGACCGTCGTTAAGAATATCCTCAAGTATTTACAAAGAACGAGGGACTACATGCTTGTGTATGGTTCTAAGGATCTGATCCTTACAGGATACACGGACTTTGATTTTCATAATGATAAGGATTATAGGAAATTGACATCAGGATCAGTGTTCACTCTTAACGAAGGAGCAATAGTCTGGAGAAGCACAAAGCAAGGGTGCATTGCTGACTCCACTATGGAGGCTGAGTACGTAGCGGCTTATGAAGCTGTTAAGGATGCTGTNAAGCACAAAGCAAGGGTGCATTGCTGACTCCACTATGGAGGCTGAGTACGTAGCGGCTTATGAAGCTGTTAAGGATGCTGTTTGGCTCAGGAAGTTTCTAACTGATCTAAAAGTTGTTCCAAACATATCAAAGTGTTGGGTTTTATGTCCTAAAACTCGCAGTTTGTAAAATTAAATATATTCTTTTATCAATAAAGATATTGAATCTATTAATTATATTCATAAAGTCTAAATCCAATAAACTAAGATCCATGGCTGTTACATGAATACTTGAACTTTATATAGAGACATAAAAATGGATCAAAATTCGAGTGAATAGCCAAAACGGTCTATAGTACATGATTAAGATTGGGTACCTTATTCTGGTAACACTATTGGATGCGGCCTACTCTATAGCTGTTACAAGTTATTGTAAAGATATTATAAACGAAGTGATCCAGATTCGTTCATATATTGACATGAGGAGTGGGGGCGTCCTATGCAATGAGTTTTTATAAGATCGGACCAAGAAATAAGTCATTCTTAATATATAATGTTGTTTACTGTTTAAGACGAACTATTTCACTTAGATGACCTAGGTAACTTGATCTTAATCCTTAGCTAATTATGAACTACTGTCTAATCGGGGTTATTCTTAGATTTACATGGGTGAGGGTTGGCTCAATAGCGCCGGCTCAATAAGCCTCTCATTTTAGGGATAAGACCGGGTAGATAGCTGGGGACATATGGTGCAAGACAGAATTCATGCCTATCCGATTTAGGGATAGGAGAAAGGTTTTTCTCTTAAGTACCGAATCCAGGTTTTGAACAAGGGACCTCTCCCTCTCACTGGCCTAAGAGGGATCCGATTTAGTGATTAAATCATAAACCAATTGTTCATTAAATGATCAGTAAGAACTTAAGGAACAAGACGTAATATCGAGGGTAAAATAACATATTGACCCAGCCATTATTACGAACAACCTGTGAATCATCGACTTACTGGTTATGGTTAAATCATATGGACACAAATATATCTATAGTGAGGAGAGTGCAACTATCGAGCTCACTATAGTAGCGTGACTTGATAGTTAACAATACTGATTAATTTGGTCTAAAGAGTTTTAGCCAATTAATCTTAATCCTTGGAGCTCATGGTCTGTAGGTCCATAAGGTCCCTCTACTAGCTCGTAAAACATGAACACCTTGAATTGTTAAATTGAATAAATTTGGAATAATATCAATTTTAATTGTTCAAATTGAATTAGGGTTTGAATTTGAATAAGTTCAAAATCAAATTAGAGTTTGTTTAATTCTATTCGATATAATTAACGTTTAATTTATTAAAATTAAACGAAATTGAAGAATTTGTAATATTTAAATATTGATTTAAATATTAATTGCATGAAGGATTCATGTTTAAAATTAGGTATGTGATTAATTTAATATTTGATATTAAATTATTTAATTAATTAATTAAAAATCAAATTAATTTCCAATTTTAAATACAATTTGAGAAATTGAATTTTTAAATTTGATTAATTATGAATTAAATAAAATTGGTTTTAATTAATTTTGAATTAATTGGAAAATTGGAAATTAAGAAATTAAATTTTAAATTTTAAATTTAAGAATGTGGGGTTTTCCCATTTTTCTCAAGCATGAGGTACTTCTCATGCACAATCACACAATTCCCACTTGAATTGGGAAGTAGCTGCTGGCCATCAATTAGATTGAGTGTGGTTGCATGCTGAGATTCAATAAAAACGCTTAGATTTGAAGAAGAAAATGTGGTTCTTGAGCTGAAAAAGGAGTTTCTGCTACTTCATCTTCTTCCTCACAAGAACCCTCAATTTCCTTCACCAAATTCACTTAAATTCAAGTTTCACCACTCAAATTCAAGGCTGAGAATAGTAGAGAAGATCTCTTGGTGGTTCATTGTCAATTTGGAACTGATTTGGAGTGAAGAGCAGCTTGAATTTGGGAGAAATCATCAAAGGTATGTTCATCTTGAAACCCTTTTTAATTTTCTAAAATAGCATGCTTTAGAACTCAAATTAAATGTAATTAGAATGCTTATTGATTCTATTTGCTTCTGTTACATGCTTGTGTATTCCATCACAAAACCCATCACACTTTATTGCAATACTAGTGGTGTTGTGACTAATTCCAGAGAGTTTTGGAGTCACAAACGCGGGAAGCACATAGAGTGGAAGTATCATTTCATTCGAGAGATTGTGCGTCCAGGGGACGTGATTCTCACGCATATAGCTTCGAAACACAACGTTGCTAGTCCATTTGCAAAGGCTCTCACAGCTAAGGTGTTTGAGGGTCACCTGCAGAGTATGAGCCTACGGAAAAAGCCACATTTAGACTAGGGCAAGTGGGAGATTTGTACTGGGTGTATTAAGCCCTAGTTTATTGTTTGTGTACTTTGTATTTTAGTTTGACTTTTACATTGTACACCCTACTAGCTTTAGGTTAAGTAGAAGATTGTTGGGATTAATACCCTAAATCTCGTAGGGTTCTTTAGTTTGTAATTGTATTGTACAAATATTTTATTTATGTAATAAAATATGTGATGTTTTATTTCAAAATTAGTTGCATTAACCACAAACCAATAAACTAACATTCAAAGTTATCTTGTAGCTTAAACATGTATGTTGAGACATATAAGTGGATCATGTTTAAGTGATAACTTAAATGGTTTGTAGTAGATGGATAAGGTTGGATACCTTATCCTGGTGACACTACGAGTTTGACCCACTTTGTAGATGTTACAATTGTTGTAAAGTACTACAAATGATCTAATCCTAGTGGGGATATTCTATACAAGGGAGTTTGTATAAGATCAGACCATGAAATTTTTAGTCTCATTATATAACATCGTTCATAATATAGACTTACATTTCACCAGGATGACGATAGGTAACATGACATGAATCCTGAGTGAGTTGTGAGCTCATCTTGCCTATGAAGGCGGTCCTTTGATTTGTATGGGTGAGAGTGGCCAGATCGTCGACTCAACGAGCCTACCATTTTGGGGATTCGTCTGATTGAGGAGCTGGGAACATAGCTATACAAGAAGGAATTCACTCCTTCCCCAACATCGAGGTAAGTAGATAAATT
>NW_024065130.1:130079-213121 GCF_009727055.1 Benincasa hispida
AAGTAGATAAATTGCTCCCTTAATGGCTAATTTTAAGGCTTGAACAATATGGCGCCACACCCTCTCCTCTGAGAGGGGTTTGGTCATAGTTGGACTATGGTTTATTGTTCATTAGAGGGATCAGTGGTACTTAAAGAGTTAGATGTAACTATAGGGTCAAAACGGTAATTTTGGCCCAACTATATTTACAAGCAATTTGTGAAGGGTCATTGTACTATTGACTGGTTATATCCAATGGACACAGAAATATATCTATAGTGCGAATAGTGCAACTGTCAGTCCTTAGTGGAATGTCCGATAGTTAACAGATGGTGAATAACTTAATTGAAGCTACTGGTCCATGGAGTCCCCTCTGTAGCTTAACGAGAATTAATGAGAATCAATTTTTTGATTAATTTGAATTGTTCAAATTAATTGAGGGAATTAATTATATGTGATATAATTAAATTAGTCTAATTATATATGATATAATTACTATAATGTATTTTGATACATTATAATATAAAATTTATTTGAGAGAAAATAAATATTTGAATATGATTCAAATATTAATTATATGAATTTGATTCATATAATTAAATTTAATATAAATTGGATTTATATTAAATGTCATTAGTAAGATAATAGAAATTATAGATTATGTGTTATATTTGATATAACATATAGTTTAATATATAGTAGGTAGTTATCATATAAATATATATTAAATTGATTTATGAAAATAAATTATTTTATTTTATTTTAAAAAATATTTTGGAAGAGAGTTGTAAATCCGTCTCCCTCTTTTCTCTCTAAAACGTGCTAGTGAGTAGAAGAAAAGTAGTTCTTCTTCTTCCTGGTATGGTTTCACAAAAATAATATAGATCCATAGAAACGTTTTGAGATTTTTTGGAATCCCACCACTTCCTCTCATCTCTCTCAAAATCCCTCTCTTCCAAAATAGCCAGAGCCCACAAAACTTCTGGATTCTCACCCAGAGAATACAGAGGTAACATTCGTGATAGTGTCCTCATTGACGGTTAGAGGGTTCGAGATTTTTCATGACAAGATTTGAAGAATGAATCCCGTGAAGAAGAGTTCTTCAAGGGTAAGGTTTCTTAAACCTTTTTTCTTTTCTGTAATCTTTATTTTAAAGCATGCTGCTATTATCTTTTAAATGCATAATCTGTATATTTTTGCTGTAAAATTTATGTTCTGTAAATTTTTGGTATTTTGTCCGATCCCATGCTTCCACTCAAGGACCTTCAATGATTCCTTCAAGTGGATCTACAAAAGAAAGAGAGATGTAGCTGGAAAGGTCTTCAAAGCTAGACTTGTAGCAAAGGGTTATACCCAAAGGGAAAGGGTAGACTATGAGGAAACTTTTTCCTCTGTTGTTATGTTTAAGTCTATAAGAATTCTTATGTCAAGACTGCTTTTCTGAATGAAAATCTTGAGGAAAATATCTTTATTTCAGCTCGAAGGGTTCATAGCCCAAGGACAAGAGCAAAAAGTTTGGAAGTTGAATCGATCCATTTATAGGTTGAAACAGGCATCCAGATCTTAGAACATTAGATTTGATACAGTGATCAAATCTTTTGGTTTTGATTAAAACGTTGATGAACCTTGTATCTACAAGAAAATCATCAACGATAAAGTAGTTTTTCTAATACTTTATGTGGACGATATCCTACTCATTGGGAATGATGTAGGATACCTTATTGACATTAAGGAATGGTTGGCAGCCAAATTCCAAATGAAAGATTTGGGAGAGACACAAAATGTACTTGGGATTCAAATCATCAAGGATCGCAAGAACAGAATGCTAGCTTTGTCTCAAGCAACTCATATCTAACTCATATTCGATGCAGAACTCTAAGAAAGGTTTATTACCTTTCAGACACGGGGTTCATTTGTCTAAGGAACAGTGTCCTAAGATACCTCAAGAAGTTAAGGATATGCAACGTATTCCCTATGCCTCAACTGTAGGCAGCTTAATGTATACTACGTTCTGCACTAGGTCAAACATTTTTTATGTAGTGGAAATTGTCAGTAGGTACCAGTTCAATCTAGGGTTAGACCATTGGACAACGGTTAAGAATATCCTCAAGTATCTTAGGAGAAAAAAGGACTACAAGATGATGTATGGAGCTAAGGATTTTATCCTTAAAGGATACATAGACTCCGATTTCCAAACTGATAAGAATTCTAGGAAATTCACGTCAGGATCAGTGTTTATCCTGAATAGGGGAGCTATAGTATGGCGTAGCATCAAGTAATGATGCATTGCAGATTCCACTATGGAAGCTGAATAAGTAGTTGTGTGTGAAGCTGCAAAGGAAGCAGTTTGGTTAAGGAAGTTCCTAATTGATTTGGAAGTGGTTCCAAATATGGACTTGCTCATCACGTTATACCATGACAACAGTGGGCAGTAGCCATCTCTAAAGAACCTCACAGTGACAAATGAGGAAAGCATATTGAAAGGAAGTATTATATGATATAGGAGATTATACAAAGGGGAGATGTGATCGTCACAAAGATTGCCTTAGAGCACAACATTGTTGTCCATTTACGAAGGCTCTTTCGGCTAAAGTGTTCAAGGGTCATCTAGATAATCTAGGTCTACGAGACATGTACATTGTATAATTTAGGGTAAGTGGAAGATGTGTAATGGGTATGTGGATGCCCTAGTTTATTGTATTTAACATTATCCCGCCTTTTGGATTGTGTACAACCCACTGACTAGAGTTTTAGTTCAAATGAAAATTTGTTGGGTTTTATGCCTTAAAACTCGTAGACAGTAAATTTTATTAATTGACCATCGTCAATAAATAGTTATGGATGTTAATTCAATGAATGTTATTGCTTGTATTGTTATCTATTTTGTCTTAACAACCCTAAATCTAATAAACTAACATTCAAGGCTGTCTTATGAGTCTTGAACTATATGTGGAGACATACATGGATCAATGTTCAAGATACAGCCTAAAGGGTCTATAGTATAGGGATAAGATCGAGTACCTTATCCTAGTAACACTATGGATACGACCCACTTTATATTTGATACAAACGTAATGATCCAATGCATTCGTGTAGGTGACACGCGAATGGGGGTGTCATGTGTAATGAGTTTGCATAAGACTGGACCACGAAATAGTAACCATTAGATATAACACCGTTCACTAGTTAGGTTCCTATTTCAATAGGATGACCTAGGTGACTTAGTCTTAATCCTGAGTATATTATGAACTTCTGTTCACGAGGGATTGTCCTTTGATTTGCAGGGTGAGGGTGACCAGTTCACCCACTCAATATGCCTACCATTTTAGGGAAAAAACGAGTAGAGAGCTGGGAACATAATAATACAAGATGGAATTTCCTTCTTCCTACCTTAAGGGTAAGTAGATAAGTGTTCCCTTAAGTGATGTCTCCGGGACTTGAACAAAGGACCCTATCCTCTCGTTGGCCTGAGAGGGGTTTCTGTTTATTGGTTGGACCATAAACAAGTTGTTCATTAGAAGAGCATTGGTATTTAAGGAGTCAAAGGTTACCCATGGATAAAATTGTAATTTGATCCAGTTGGAATTACGGACAATCGTGAAGAACTAACTTGCTGGTATTGATCTATATCTATGGACACATGTATTTGTAGTGAGAAGAGTGCAACTGTAGGTCTTTAATGAAGTATACCCACAGTTAAAAAATATTGATTAATTTAGTTAATGAGTTTAGCCAAATAGTCTCATATAGTTGGAGCTTCTGATCTACAGGTCCACCATGTCCCTTTGTTAGCTCACTAGTAGATACATAAGAGAGATAATTTGAATTGTTCAAATTAATTTAAGGAAACTATATATTAATATGATTAATATATAATTATGGATATGATCTATAATTAAATTGGAAAGTGATACTTGAATAAGATTCAAATTAATTAATTCAAGTGAATTAGATTCACAAAGAAATAATTAATAAAGAGGTTTTGCACATATACATGAGATGTATATGATAATTAAATATATACATTAAATTGGGTTTAATGTATAAATAGTTATTTAATTATTGTACAAATTAAAATTAAATAAGTCTTATTTAATTGGACTAATTAATTAAATAATTATTATTTAATTAAATGAGCTAATTAATTAAATAACTATTATTTAATTAATTATGGAAAAGGAAACTATTAGGAAAGGGGTTTGGCCCTTCTCTATATAAAGACGTTTCTATGGCCCTTCGGGAATACACAGAACACAATACGCAACACTATAGTGTTATTGTACAAAATTTTCTCTAAGGCATAAAGAAAATCCTCTCTACTCTCCAAAACCCTTTTCCCCCTCCTTGTCCCAATAGTCGAATACCACCTATCCCTTTATTGAAATCTTAGAAAATAACGAGGTTACTCTCGTGGTAGTGTTCTAGATTGTTCAAGAAATTGTTCATGATCAAGATCGCTGGAGATTCGTTCGTTCGAACTAGGAGAGGATTATTCGTGGCACTTGGAAATCTACAAAGGTAAGAATCATTCCAATCTTTTCCCAAAAGCATGCTAATTTACATGTATATATTTTGTTTTGTATAATGATTTTGTTTAATGTAAAATCGATTTGCAAGATTCAAGGCGTTCTAACAAAATGCTTCCGCTACGGAATTTGATCACTGCAGCTAATTTATTGAATTAATGTTATTTAGGCAAGATAAATACAAGATAACAATAACTATTTATTGTAATAAATATTAATAACACTTTATTAATGACCGGTCAAATGTTACATTTACTATCTAGAAATTTTAGGACATAAAACCCAAGATCTCATACAAAATTTGGAGAAATGTTATTGTGGAAGTGAGGAGAGCTTAAAACTATACATGAGTCACTGAAGATGAAGTATATCGGATAGGTAATTCATTGTGATTACTAAACTCTTTGCATAGTGAAGTTTCTTTCCACTAGTGCATCTTGTGACATTTATATTCTGTGTTAAATCTACTTTACTTTTTCATAATCGTCCTCGTGATTGTTTGTTTGAGAGAGAGATTTTCATTTTAATAAAGGTTATATATGTAGAAAAATGATCATAGGTAAGTGAAATCTAAGCGGTTATGACATCAAAACCTACATTACACTTGGACAAGATCATTTGGAACTAAACCAACACACATTAAACCAAAATATTAAAACTTTACTTACTAAATTAGATTAGAACGGACTAAAATATTTGGAATTTGGAATTTGGAAAGAAAAAGAAAAAAGAAAGCCAATAAAAGACAAGATTGTGTTCTTTAACTTAAAATTAATCGAGAGAGAGAGAGGCCAACAATGGCGACAGCTTCCGCATCAGGTCGAAGCAATAGAGATGGAACAGCCAAAGCCATGGTGGCCGACCACATTTCTCAGTCGGTACGATCCACTTCAAATCTCCTTCATCTCATGCAGCAATCTTCTTCGGCTCAGGCATGCTCTCTTTCTCCTTCTCTCTCTCTCGTTATTGTTTGTGTTATCTGAAGCTTCAATTCGAACGGTACTCTTCGGAGTAGGATCGGTAGCGGTGATGCCTGAATTTGTTCGATATATGTTTTTTTTTTTTTTTAAATTTCATTTTCGTTCTCTCTTGCGAGCTCTTTAGGAATGTTGATGACGATCTTGAATCATATGAATGGATTATTGAATTTCCAAATCTTAATTGTTCGTTTTGTATCGTTTCCACTTTCTAGCTTCAGTTAATTGAGAAATCACGTTATCTTATAATTTGTGTAATATTGTACAGAAAATTAACTGTGCAATTATTGTTTGCATCGAAGTCATAATTTCAATTATCCATACCTTATATAATTGAATTGGAATTTAACTCTGTTTTTTCTCTTCACATTTGTCTATGTGAGATGGATTCAACTCTCGGAAGTTTTAGTCATATTGCTGAAATGCAATTTTGTTTGAGATTTTTTCTCTTATTGCATTGCTTTCAGATTTTCAGTTCAGTTTGTCACATAGTTCTGTCTTGGCTGCAGGCTCAGTTAACAAAGTTGCCAAAGAATCTTTTGGCGAAAACGCCTACTATTAAAAATATTGGGAAAGTATGTAGCATCAGTTAATAACCTGAACATGTTCTTATTTCTTTTATTTATTTCTTAGCAAAAGGACTTCTGATTGTACTTTCCCCTCTCATCTTGTGATGCAGATCTTAGAGCAGATGCCACAGGTGGTTTCGTCATTAGATGCATATGTTGAGAAGGGACTAGAAAGGTTATTTTTGTCCTTGAACATGGCTTGGTGGAATTAATTCTATTTCTATGTTCAAATGTATATGCTCGCAAAGTATTTCTTTGGTGAAGAAACCCATGATTTCTGATAAATTTCATAACAACTATTGAAGCACATTAGTAAATGCTTTGTTTCCCAGTGATATATTGTAATCAACAAATTTCAGATTAAAATTGATATGGCGGAGATGGAGGAGAGGTTGGATGATTCTTTGAAAGAGGAAAGGGAGACTTTGATGGTGGAATTTGTTGACCTAATCAGGAAAGAGACCCGCAGCTGGAGGCAAATGGCTAATGGTCATTTGGGCTAAAGGAGGGCATTGTAACTCGGTCTTTCTTTCATAGGGTGGCCAGTGGTAGGAAAAGTAAGAACACCATTGGCTCTTTGGAAAGTGATAGTAGGGAGATTGTNGGGTGGCCAGTGGTAGGAAAAGTAAGAACACCATTGGCTCTTTGGAAAGTGATAGTAGGGAGATTGTTCAAATAGCAAAGGATATTGAGGAGGAGCTACTATCCTCGTTTCTTAACTTTTATAGTTCAGAGGCAATTCCTAAATCCTTTGTTCATGGTATTGATGGCCATTCTATTTCTGAAAGGGTAGGGGCCGAGTTGCTTGCTCCCTTTTCCCTTGAGTAGATCAGGAGAGCGGTGGTTGGGAATGATAGGAATAAATCCCCATGTTTAGATGCTTTCTCCATGGCATGATAATTGGGATTGTGTAAAGGGGGATTTAGAAGGAGTTTTTAAGGAATTCTTTGAAAGGGGCATCTAGAACAATTCCATCTCCAAAACCTTTGTGTGCCTTATCCCAAAGAAGATAAAGCCAGCAATATTAAGGACTTTCCCCCCATTGACTCATCACGTGTGTTTAAAAAATCTCTGCTAAGGTCCTAGCTAATTGTTTAAGAAAGTTTCCCCATTGACAATTTCTGGGCTGCAAGGAAAGTTTATAGCCAGGAGGCAGATTCTTGAGCAAGCTCTTATAGCTAATGAAGCCATAGAGGATTACAGACACAAGAATATAGAAATGGTCTGCAAAATTGCTTTTGAAAAGGTCTAGTGGATTCTTATATTAAAAAAATAAATAAATAAATAAAAAAGGACTAGTGGCTTGGGATTTTTGGACAAGGTTTTGGAAAAGACAGGGTTTGTGTATAAATGAAGAATGTGGATGTGGAGTTGAACAAGGAATGTTAGCTACTTTTGTCTTATCATTGGTAGTCCAAGGGGTAAGATAAAGCATACGAGAGGCCTTAGACAAGTTAACCCTTTATCCCCCTTTTCTCTTCCTGTTAGTGGTAGATATCTTGAGTATGATCGTCACTAAGGGAGTGCAAGCTCAAGTGATTGAACTCTTAGAGGTTGGCCAGGAGAAAGTGGCCTTATCCCCAGGAGAAAGTGGCCTTATCCCATCTTTAATTTATCGATGATACCAACCCTTTATGTTTTGAAGAGGTTGAGTTTTTCTTTTTGCTAAACCATATTCTAGCCTTCTTTGAAACCATGTCAGGGCTTAGGGTCATGGGTGAGTGTCAGATTATGGGTCTTTACTGTGACCCGGAGAAGCACAAGAGTTGGGTTGAGGAGGTGAGCTGTGACTTAGGTTCTTTTTCCTCCTATTACTTAGGGCTCCCCCTTGGAAGCAATTTAAAGACTCTTTTTGGAATCCTGGTGTGGTAAGCTTAGAAAAAAATTGGTCTCGTGGAAGAAAAGCTTTTTCTCCAAAGCTAGTAGAGTAATCCTTATTCTTTCTGTTATGAGTGGTATTCCCATTTACTAATCCTCCATGTTCAGAGCCCTTAGCTTGGTCTATAAGAATATCGAGAAGCTCATGCATAACTTCCTTTGGGAAAGAGTTGAAGAAGGTAATGGATCACATCTGGTGAGATGGGAGATTGCTAAGAAACCTATTAACCCTTTTGAGTGGTTGTCGGCCGGAGTCAAAAGGCATCTATTGGAATTTGTGAAAAGATATTTCTTATAAGCTCCTCTCTTTCTGTCTCTCACCTTGTCCATTGAGTGGTGGGGAAAGGGAATGAAAACCACTATTGGTGTGGTTAGAGAGCTTCATTTCCTTTTCTTGTGGGTTTAGGCACTCGTTGTTTGATAAAAGAGGAAATGGATGTTTCTCCTCTCATGTCTTTGATTTGGGAGTGCGACTTTAGGATTGTGAAAAGGATTTTCGTGTTTGGGGTCCTGAACCTTTAAGAGGGTTCTCTTGTAAATCTTTCTTTTGTTGCATACTGGACCCTTCTCTGATTAGTTGATTTGTTTTCTCTTCTTTGTGGAGGATTCAGATTCCAAAGAAAGTAAACTTCTTTACTTGGCAGGTTTTACATGGAAGAGTTAACACTCACGATCAATTGTCGTGGAAGTTGCCCTTGTTAGTGGGCTTATGCTGTTGCATTCTCTATCAGAGGGTGGAAGAAGACCTGGATCATATTTTGTGGAGACATGCGTCTGTGAAATTTGTATGGGAATGCTTCTTCCGTACTTTTGATTTCATGCTTGCCTAGGGATACTAGTGATATGATCTGGGAGTTCCAAAATCTGCTTTTCGTGAATGGGAACAATTTTTATAGGTTGTCCATGTGTGTGCTATTGTGGGATCTTTGGGGTGAGCAGAATAAGATAGTGTTTAGAGGTATGGAGAGTGACCCCTCGGATGTATGGTCTCTCGTTAGACTTCATGTTTCCCTCTGGACTTCAACTTCGAAGAGCTTTAGTAATTATCCTTTAGTTTTTTTTTTTCTTTTTTTTGTTGGCCTGAAGGAATTAATATCAATGGATGACCCCCGATGACATTGTAAGTTATCCAATAAGCAGATATTTCACTATATTGTCTGAATTACTACTTTGTTCTTGTCCTTTGGTATATCTAGTAAAAATTGCTTCTACTTTTACTTTACCCTCCACAAGAACAAGTGTTCTATGATGCATTTTAAGATAGTTCTGTGCACTGATCAATTTGGCCTCTGTCTTGGTTTACTTGATTCCGAATGTTTGCAGCATTCCTCATTTGAAGACTGTCGTGCAATTACTTACAAACATGGAAAGCTCCCAGCTGAAATCTCTATCCCAATTCCAACAACCTCATGAGGTTGGAGTCGTCGGACCCTTTTCTCCCCCTCGGGATGAGGGGTTGTCTTGTTTTGTTATATGGTAGTTTTTTGACTCAATTTCTTATGTTTAACTGTTTCTCTCCCAGGAAAGCGAATCTCTTCGTCAACTGAAAGATGTGGACTAAGTGCTGTCCTTTCAAAACATGTAAAGATAAGGCCGTAAGAGTAAATACCCTAACCTTTTTCCTTCTTGTCCTTGGCTGTAGGATGGTACTGAATGTCTGTTGCCACAATTTCATTTTTTTAACCCCATTCGCTTCAGGAAGTCGATTTCCCTTCATCAACCGAACGACACCCAGTGTCATTCTAATAGTTTCCTGCTTTTAAATCTAAAGCTAAGTTGCTGACCATGTAAAGATAGGGTAAAATGAAATTATGAATGTCACATATCCGTAAATCATTTTCATTTTTGGCTGAACAGAGTGATGGGGTATTTTAAGTTCAGAGAGTATATTAGAGTTGATTTGGTAGGCAATCGGAAAACAGAAATTAAAAAATAAGTGATTCGATGAAAACAGAGTTGTATTTCATGTTTTTAGATATGTGTTTGATGGCACATTCAGAAACTGGATTCCAATTTAAACAATTGTTTGAAATGTGTTTGATAATGTATTTATAAACCATAAAACTAGTTGTTACCCACTAAATATTAGGTTTAATATATATTATTATTAATTAATTTAAGAATATGTTGTATGTTAAAAAAGGGGATTTTCAAAAATAGAAAAATAAGGAAAACTATTTACACAAAATAGCAAAATTTTAATCTTATTTAATAGAGGTTGATAAAAGTCTGTCAGTGATAGAAATTGACTGAAGTCTATCACCGATAGACGTTTATAGAAGTCTATATGTGTCTATAAGTTTTTTTGCTATTTCTGTTAATAGTTTGACATTTTTTCTATCTTTGAAAATTATCCTTAAAAAATGTTGTATAATTGTTATTAAGTTTAATATAATTTATAATACGTTATATAACACATATTCTAATTTAAAAGAAGTATGAATTTGAGTCTACAACATGAAATACCATGTTTACCGTTGGTTTTATCTATTTAATCTATTTTACATTTTAAAATTTCAAATTCAAAATTTGGATGTATTGAAACCTAAAAAATGTTGTTTTTAGAATTAACAAAAATGAATCCTAATTATCTATCAACTTAATAATTTTGAAAACATAAAACAGCAAAAGGTGTTAGATCCTTGTAAGAATTTATTTTCTTTCTTGCATTATCGTATATGATCAGATTTCAGAATCATATTGCGAATTTGCTACCATTTATTTGGATGTTCATTGAATCAAGACTTGGAATCTAATCTCACCCAGGGTTTAAAATGTCAATGTCGATGGAAATATCAAGGTTTTAATTTTATGAAAATATCGAAGGATATTTCTAAAAAATATTATAAAAGCAAAAATTTAAAAAATAAATTTAAATTAATAAACAAACTTTTTATAATTTTTAAATAAGATAACATATTTATTATTTATATTATATTTATATTAGCGACATTTTATTGCTTTTCTTTTGTTTCGTAGATTTTTTTACGATATAATGAAAATATTGATTCATCACTTTTGTCGATATTATAATTTTTATGAAAACGAGGAAATATTGAGATGTCTATCTCACCTTCGTTTTGAGAAGAAATTCTCTGGATCAATTGGTTCAATTGTGTGTGTTTTGTTTGTTAAATTGATGCATCAATCAAAGTGGACTATGTTGCAGTTTGAAATAACCCTCGAGACTTAGAGCAATTCATTTAGTTGGGAAGAATCAATTTTGATTGTGTGTTTAGTGCTTTAAAGTGAAGCATGTTGTTCTATAAACTTTTCTTAAAAGAAGAAAAAAACTAATTTTGATTGTCAAACGTTTTTAATGTGTTTTTCATTGGCATCCCTTTTTTAAGATTTTGACACAATAGAAATATCATTATCACATCCATAAAAGTGAACACTTCAATAATTGATTTTTTTCTTCTGGGTTTCTTTCTTTCTCTCTCTCTTTGGTTAAGAAACACTTTTGGGGGCATTTGGGGTACTTAATTGAGTTATAAAGTTGGGTTGTGGAGTTAAATAGATTGCAAAGTTGTTTAATCTAGAGCTTCGACATTTGTATACTGTTTTTTTCTTTTGCTACTTTTTCTTTTTTATGTTTACTTTTTCTTTTGCAAAGTTGTTTAAATTTTCAAATTTCTTATTGTAACCTTTTGATATTCAATTTCATTTAAATCTTAATATGAATGTTGAAACTTTTCTTAATTTGAGATCAACCCTAGATCAGATGATTTACATTTGAATTTTACATTTTTTTTCCAAAATATTTGAGATGAAGTTTGGACTATATCCAAATTTCATTCAAGGTAAATGTTATATTCTGAATTTGGTTTAGATTTAGAATAGAGTTCTAGAATAGACTTGGAAATTGATATGGATGGATTTTGCAATTTGCTCTTCTTTTCTAATTATTAATATTCTTTTGTGGTGGAGTTATTAGGAACATGGTAGGAAGGAGAGAGAGGAAAATGTAATTTTTGATAAATTTGTAGGTTTCAATAGTAAATATTGTTGAAATAAAGTTGGTAAAGTTGAGTTATTCAACGTTAGATTACAAAGTATGTGGCCAAACAATGAGTTGATTATTTTAACCAACCCAAGTAACTTGAGTGACTGGGCCGATCATTGAGTGGTGGACTAAATACCCTCTTTGATAATATTGAGCATACTTCTACTCTATGCATGTTTGTTCTCATTTATTTTTCGTGTTGAAATTTAGTTTTCATGGCCTTACAATATTTTGTTGTCAAGGAAATTCAAAGGGTATTAAATTCGAAGTAGATAGCCATTATGGCACCTATGATACTCATGGATCACTATGTCAACTCGTGAATGGTGTGTACTACTTTCATTCATTATTGGCCATCATCATATAAAAATGATGTAAAGTCTAATAACATTAATTATTTATGAAGAAAATATTTTAATGTGAACCAAAAAAGTACATAATATAAGAGAACTACAAGTTATTATGTACTCATTTTGACTTTAAGAGTTTTACCAGTCTTATTTAGAGTAGTTAGTGTAGTTAGAGATCACTCATGTAGCATAAACTTCTATTGAATGATCTCGATATGAAAAACATGTTTTTTTTCCCCAACATTTTGGGCATGTGAAATTCTCTTTTTACTTTGGGGTTAAAGAAAACACGTTTCAAATGTCCTTTGTTGATAATTGCTAAAAGTATTTGTAATCGCTTGATTCTCGTTACTCTTTAATATACATTTTTTGGTGTTCGCTTACTTCCATGATTAAACTTTGTCCTATGCATCTTAAATCGCATGAACGAATATTTGAATTTATTTACTGGAGTAGATGATAAATCGATTGAACTTTTTGTTCTTAGTATTTGATAGCATCTAAAATATGTTATGTTCTTAATTTATGCTACTTTTTTTTAGTCTTATATGCTTAGTTATTTATTTTCTAGAGGTCGAACACTTTGAAGTTGTTTATAACGTTTTGGACAAATCAAGATAAAAAAGAAGTTAATTGGACCTAAATTGAGAAACAAAGTCAAGAAAGATGAATTTCAAGCCATAATACTTGAGGTGATAATGTCTCAACCCAAAAGAGGCGTCAAAACGCTGCTACATATTTCCATCAAGACATTTTTCTCGTAAGGGTAGCACTGAGATTAAGTCTTATAGCATCTCAACGCTATGAAATAACTTAATAAACTTACAATGCCTCACTCAACGTCGTAGTTCCTCATGCTAAACGTTGGTAGCACCGAGATGCCAGAAATGCATGCACCAAATAATTTTCGCTTATCTAATATGGTATCAGAGCCCATGAAGTTTAAACTCCTATTTAGTCTAAAGAAAAAACAATGGATCTAGTCCAAGAATAATGAACTTAAAGAGGTACTATCACCATAGGCATGTTTATGATCCCACACTAGACAGATGGGATATCTCACAATCTTTATAAGATACATGTGATACTCTTTTTATTGCTTATTGATTTTGAGATGAAACCCCATGTTTGTTTAACATGTATCGTCTCAACGCCACGAATTTTTCTTTGCAAAATAGCTTCTTGTCAGCACTTTTAATCCTTTTCTCCTCATTTTCGGGGGAAAGTTTTTTGTTGTAACACCTTTTAGAGAGCTTTTTGTGCATTTTGTTAATTTTTGTATCAATCAAACCATGACGTGTTTTGGCTATATTGTCACGATGAGTAACTAGAGCTCATGTGACATGAACCACCGAGGCTGAAAATTATTGTTTATATTTAAAAATAATTTAGATATTATTTTATGTTTACCTTCTTTAATGTTTATTTTGTTGCAACCTTTGTCGGAAGGCGGAGGAAAACCTAAATCAACCTTTTTGGAATTGCTTCTTGCTCTTTGATCTTTCACTTGCCCATTAAAGGAATGTTCAGTTGACAATCTAGGAGTTCCACCTCTATCCGCCTTTCAAAGAGAAAGGTCGATTTCTTTGGTATACTAGGATGTGTGTTTTCTTGTGAGATCTTTTGAGGAGAAGAATAAGTCCTTGTATTCTTTCTTTTTTTTTTTTCAATGAAAGTAGTTGTTTCTAAAAAAAATTATCATTTCTAAATATGTTGAATATGTTGTCATTTTACTAAGATATATGATGTGGCATACATTTCAGGTTTTGTGAGTCTGTCTAAAGCTTGGCCATTAGATTATACATGTTGATCCATTTTGGCTATATTGTCATGGTGAGTTAATGGAGTTCGTGTTTCTAATTCAAAAGTTAGTTCAAGTCCAATTGTAAGATTACGAGACTTCGAGCCTAATTTTTTTAATTTATCTAAGTATTCTTTAATATTTTCTTTATTCTTATGAGCTTGTGATGATTGAATTGACGCATCAATCCTAGATTGCTTGCTTCATTTTTTTTTTCTTTTTGCGCTAAGCAAGATTTTAGTAACCCACTAATCTCCACCCAACGAGATTTGCAAGGGAAAAAAAGTTTTTATTCTTTAATTAGTAACTTACTAATTAAAAAATAATTAAAACTCAATTAAAAGACATTTTATAACTACAATAAAATATTTCACAAACTTTTGGTATTTTAGCTTTCAAAAAAAAAAAAAACTTTTGGATTCTTGTATCTTTTAATTACTAAAACTTTTTATTTGCTATAATTCTAAGTTGGAAATCAAATAATTCATCATTTTTTTCTTCCTTCACTATTCTAACTATATCTTTTTTCTTTTCTTTTTAAATTGTTATATTATATCATCATATCTTTGGGTTCATTTTCATGATAATTCGAAGAGAGCAATTTCATAGTGTTTTTTAAAGATCACATTAATCTAATTTTAAAATATTAAAATTTAAAAATTTTGTAACGATCCTCAACTTCTACAACTATATAAGTATTTTTTTTTTTCCTTACTTTTATGGTTTTATCAACACACATTGAGTCTATTCTTCTTAGTTTGTTACTCTTTCTTCCTCAATTTCTCCTCCCAAAGTTCTATATTTAGTATTTAAAGATAAACACTCATTTGGAGAAGATTATGTGTGTTTGAGGGAGGCTAAAAATGTAGTTGACAACCTTAATTAAGCAAGAAAAGATGAGCTATGCTTATTGAAGACAACTTTTTTTTTTTTTTTTGACATTTCTTTAACTACTACATAGAAAATAAAACTATAGTGATGTGTGTAATTTCTATGAATATTTTTCTCTAAACTAGTATGTGTTAGTTTGATTGTAAGCATAATTGCATGATTAAAATGCTTTGACAAAATTACATAAGTGTATACCAATCTTTCTTATAGGTATTTTCAAATTATTTTATTTGACCTAATATATAATATTGTTGTTATTCTATAAAAGTTTATATGCATGGTAGAACTCTTTTAACTTTATTTTTACAATAATAATAATGATAATGATTGTTGTGAATTTGAGGAACACAACGAGAATACAGATATGAAGAAATTATAATATAACAATAATATATAATAAAATAAATAAATAACAAAAATTAAATAAAATAACAAAGGATGGATTTCTCCACTTTCTCTAATCTTTTTGGATTGATCACCAATATGTGTGGCTTCCAAAATGCACAAAATGTCACTATTTATAGGAAATTTGGCAAGTAGGAGGTGGATTACATAGACACTAATAGTGTGTAATCTTAAGACACATGGACAACACACAGGGTAATGGATAAGCGACACTTGGCCAATGAACACTAATAATGGGCATCTACAATACACCTAATTTAACATATTTTTAATATTCTCCCTTAAATGCTCATTATATATTAAATACGTCTCATTAAAATCTTACTAGGAAAAAATCCACTGAGAGAAAATTCTAGTGAATGAAACAGAGTACATATTCTATATAATATAATAATATTAAAAAGAATACGATAAATTTACTCCTCTCATGGAAACATCACTCAAACTTAATTAACACTGATAAATATAACATTTAAATCAATCCTACAATCCTTTTTGTAACAAAACAATCATTTGACACTCACCCCTACTCAAACTTATCTCAAACACAATATTCAACTTATTCAAACTTAGTTAACACTCATGACTATAACAACTACCTCAAACTTAAATTGTCTATCCTACAATCATTATTGCAACAGAAAATTAACAAAATAATCATCCCACACTCACCCTTACTCTAAATCCTAGAATTATTATCGGAGAGAGCTTTTTTCCTGATACTTCTTCTTACGATGCCAAGATGCGAAGGGATCGAATTCTAAGCGAAAGCAAGTGATCACCTTGCAATTTTGTTTTCAATTTTATATAAACAAAATACGGTATAAAAATAATAACATAATGGATAAACAATCAAGATTAGCATGCATTTAAGAGAAGAAAAGAGGGAAGAGCTAAACTTTACCTTTGTAAATTCCCAAATTCTTCATAATTCCCTCTGCGTCTTCTTCGAAATGTCTCTTCAATGATCAAGGGACACAACCTTAAGTGAAACCTTGTTATTCTCGGATCCCAAGAATTGGATGTGTGGTCTCCAAGACTTGGAAGAGGAAAAAGAAGTAGTAGAGAAAAAAAAAAAAGAGATTTTGAGAAAAGTAGTAGGAGACTAGGATTCAGATTTCTCAATTCAACCGTATCACAAACATGGGTCATGAAGACCTATTTATAGAGAGGAAGGGTGACCCCCTTCTCCTAATATTTTCTATTCCTTCTCTAGTTCTAATTTAATTAAATAATTTTTATTTAATTAATTAACCAAATAATTAAATAACCATATATATTAAATCCAATTTAATATATATAATTAATTAATAAATAAACATCACATGTTTATTTATCTTACTTCTCAAAAATTAATTAATGAATTAATTAACCATTAATTAATCAATTAAATGACTATATTAAATCATATTTAATTTAGAATTAATCAACATATAATTATCACATATTTGTATGTATACATCTCTTTAATATTTGAATATTATTTAAATATTTTTTTTCTTAATTATAGATCACATCTATAATTAACCATATTATATTAATTTCATTAATATGCAATTGATTTGAATAATTCAAACCATTCCTTTTATATATCCTTTAGTGAGCTAACATGGGGACCTTATGGACCTATAGATTAGAAGTTTCGATGATGTAAGATTAATTAATTAAACTCTTTAATTAACTTAATCAATTTTCATTAACTATCGATCACTCCACAAAAAACCGATAGCTGCACTCTTTGTACTGTAGTTTTATTTCCGTGTCCACAGATATAACCAATCAACAGTGAGTCAACCCTTCACAAATTGCTCATAGCTATAGCTTGGTCAAAATACTGTTTTACCCTTATAATTACATCTAACTTCTTAAATATCACTTATCCCTCTAATGAACAAATAATTTATAATCCAATAATAAACTAACACCTTTTGGGCCAATGAGAGGTTGATGCCTTAATGTTTAGGATCAAATCATTTGTAGCACTTTACAACAATTGTAACATCTACAAAATAAGTCATATTCGCAGTGTCACTAGAATAAGGTACTTAGCCTTATCCATCTACCAAGACCGTTTAGGTTATCACTTAAACGTGATCCACCTGTATATCTCTACAAACATGTTTAAGTTTCATAAAATAACCTTGGATCTTAGTTTATTGGATTGAATTAATTGAGTCTAAATATTAATAAAATAACTCTTATTTTATTAAATATATAATTTGCGTTTATAAACTACAAGATACACTCTATTTAAGACATTAACTCCAAGAAGATGACCGTGAAGAGACACTTTTTTTTTCTCGTAGTGTTAATTACTATAGAAACTTATCATACCCATTTAATTAGATAACAATAATTGGTTGTAGCGCTTTGTTAGAACCAATAAACCTAGGGAAATTAAATCAAAATGACAATGAGATGAGATGATCTTGAATTGGGAACTTTAGTAAGATTGATATTTCTTTCTAGCATTTATCAACTTATCGTTTAATTTAGATTCTCACAAACAAAGCCCTCGTGTTTTTATCTTTTTGTTGAATTTTAATTTTGAGAAATTGACCGTAGATATCGACGTAATCAACTATTTTAACAAACGAAAATAGGAAACTTATTTTATTTTGGCAAGTCTTGACAACCTGACCCCAGTGTTGTTAGCATTACTGAATATAATTTTTGTCACTGTCTATGCAGATTGTGTAAATAGGTTGTTGAAATATAAATACATTATCGTTCGTTCTTGGCTGATTGATCACAATTTAGGGACCATAGTCTTGGTGTTGGACCATAATCCCATTGCAACATTATAATATCACATAGTACGACTATAAATACTTACAAACATTCGACCACGTTTTTAATAGCAACCATAAGAGACCACTTGCAAACGTTTGTTAAACCCAACTATTCAATAGCCAATGATTTAAAGAGTTTATTATTGATTTTTGTCATTGGTAAAATCTACGTACGGACAACTAAATATAATAAATTGTATATTGAATGAGTGAGAGGGCATATTGGTAAAATTGCATGAGAACAGAAAAAGGTTGAAAAAAAAAAAAGCTATCTCCAAACCTAGGTAGTTATTTTAAAGAACTTATGTTAGATAGATCAGTTCTAGCAATTGGCAATGGCAAAGTACCTATATGGGCAAATATTTAATTCCTAAGGACTAAATCATTATATTCTTGATGAACTTTATCAGGTTGTCCCACAAATCTTTTCATTCATAAAGAATAAATAATGACGGTTATATTGATAATCCTCAAAACGATTCACCTATATAATAACATTTTGTATAACAAGAAAATTAACACACTCAAGATAAGGAGTTTGAAGAAGAAGAAAAAATTGCTCTTCCAACACCTTAAATAGCGAAGGTGGTTAGTTTGATGAATGACGTCTCGGCTAGATCTTACTGAAGTCTCTTTTTTCATTGAGGACGCTATGTCGGTTATGCATGAGATGATTGATGTCTTCTTTTTTTTCATGTGAGGCGTCGTCATAAAATGTTGTTTTTTTACCATACATAGAATAAGGGGATCAAACTTCAAACTTTAAAGTTAACAGTACAATTTGTATCAATTGAGTTGTGTTGATATTGCAATTATGATACCAATTGGTAGTGAAAATATGCATAATATAGAAGCAAACGGAATCATTAAGCACTCTAATCGAATTAATTTGAGTAACAAGCATGCAAGTTCACAACATGTTTCAATAGGGTTTCAAATTGAATACCTTTGATAATTCCATAAATTCCTTGCTTTCTCTACATAATTCTCCTTCAAGCTTTGTAGTAGACCTCCACAAAAGTCTTTTCTACTAAACTCGAGTCTTGGATTGAATGGTGAAACTCCAATTGAGAGAGAATTTAGATTAGATTGGAGGGTTAGATAGATAATTAACTTTTCTATAGAAATTTTTCAGAAACTCATTTGCATGCCTCAAATTCAAAAGAGTTTTGAGGTATTTAATCAAACTAAACATGTAAAATCAATTAATGGACATTTTGACACTTCAAAATCTATTAATTAGGTGTTAATTAGTGGAAAAAGTGGGATAATTCCACTTTATAATTTTAAAATGATTTTTCAATTTCAATTTTATTTAATTTTACACTATGTGTTAGACACCAATTTTCTTTAGAATTAGCATATTCTAGCAAAATAAATATAGTTCAACTTTGACCCTCAAATCTATAGTTCCCTAAAAACATACTCTTCAAACTCTACAAATAAAAAGAGGGATAAGAATGGCAATGTGACAAAGAAAGAGAGAGTGGAAAAAGATAAGAATGCCAACCATTTTGAACGTGGGAAAATGGTGAGATGATGAAGTCAAATTTGTCAAAGTTTCATGGAAAAAAATAAAAAAAACGCTTACGTGGATGGATTTTATTGAACCAAATAATTCAATTTTTGTCACTTTTTGATAATGACGTCCAGAAAATGACAATTTAATTCACCCCGTTTTCAGTTTTCAACTCTCCCAAAATGCCTCATAATGCATGCACTTAATTATAATATAAAACGTCTTTACACTATAAAATATGTAACGTTTTAAATTCAACTTCCCAATGCATTTTCTTTTTTACTTCCAACTTTTTGTTATTGTATTCTTAATTTTAATTTATTTTATTTGAATACCTTTAAAATATTTATTTTCCATATTTTTCAAAGTATAATTATTATGAGATAAGAGATTGAATCTTCAAATTCTTGAATCGGAGTATATGTCAATACCACTGAGTTAAGTAGGGATATACATGCGTTGAGGAGATTTTTTTGGACCAATCCAAAAATTCAGATTGGTCGAGTTAGCTACCTAAATGACCCAAATATGGTATTCAACTCAATCCTTAAAATTCGAGTTAGGTTGGGTTGAGTTTAGGGTTTTTTTTCTTTCTTTTTTAGTATATTTTTTATTAAATTAAAATACTTAAATTTGTCTATAACACTAAATAACTAAAATTTCATTAAAACTCAAATGTTAAATATCAAAATCCAAGATATTTCTTACAAACTTCAAGCAAACATCATATTTATATAAGTTATAATATATATTTTTTAATAATATTAGAAATTTGGGTTGTTTAAAAGTGTATCATGAACCCAACCCAAGTCGGAAAAATATAAAAAAAAGAAATTCAAACCAACCCAATCCAAAAACTAAAACGAATTCAACTCAACCTTTATAATTTGGTTTGGATAGTCCAAATTGTTCAGGTTGTCAAGTCATTTGAACATCCCTAAAACTAAGCTCACTTTGGCTTGATCTTTATATTTTTAGAACTTGAATATCTATTTTGGTTCTTTATTAATTAAATGAAAATAAAGATAAAGAGTTCAAAATGAAGATTTTGAAATGCATGGATCAAAATGATTACTTGGAAAGTATAAAACTGAAATGAATAAAAGTCGAAAGCATATGTACAAAAGTAGTATTAATGTTTTTTTTTTAGCCATAAATATTTAAAAGTTAAACTACAAGTATAGTACATGAACTTTCAATTATATTTAAGAAGTCCTTGAAGTGTCTAATAGATCTTTAAATTTTTAATTATATTTAGGAAGTTCTTGAACTTTCAAATTTGTGTCTTATAAGTCCCTCATAATTCATTTTCTTTCTTACTTCCAATATTTTTTATTCCAATACTTTTAAAATGTTTATAAGTCTATGTATTTTTACAACATGATTATTTTGGTTCGTGGATAATGAAATAAAAATGAAAATAAAGAAACCAAAATTGTCACTTTCTAAGATACAGAGATCAAAATGAAGATTTTATAGTGCATTGATAAAATAAATATTTATAAAGTTTAAAGATCAAAATGAATTGAAGTTGAAAGTGTCACGCCCCTCCCCAGATTACCCCTTAATCCAAGAAGGGATGTGAGAACAGCAATTGTCAATTCTTTTGTGACAACTACTATCCAACTACACTCTGTAACCTATACTCTTAGCACCTGGCAACCTGATAAATATTTCAATACTATAATTGTCTCAAGCATCACCTCATTAAAACTTGATAACACAGGTGCTACCGAACTACTATTCACATACATTCACATAACAGTTAAACCAATAACAAATGTTATAATTACATTCCTCATCTCAAAGTTTCTACCCAGATTTCCATGATATGTAGAAACAAAACTATAGTTAAACAGACATCATGAACCACCTAAACACTATTCTCTAGAGAAATCCTAGATAGTGACTGACTAGTAGATCTACTCAGCTTCGGGACATCGATCGCTACCTGGAGAAAGAAAACATATGAAAGAATGAGCTTAAAATGCTTAATGAATGATTGTCTTAAATCAAACAGGCTTATCATTAAACATTTATAAAATCATAGTTAGGGTTTTAAATGAAACTAAAATCGTAAAAGTACATCATGTAAAAACCCTAAAATGAAGCTCATTAGTATCTTTCTGGAAAACACCACTACTCCACTACTTGAACATGTAGAAGAGCCCTTTTGCTTAATTCCTAATAACCTTAGTTGAGAGAGAGCCCTTTTACTCGATCTCATCAACGTCAATTACATAGTCATACATGCACGTAGAGATGAACTGGATCCTGACCACCTTACCATACATTCGATGTCAATGATCCTAGCATAATTGAAATTTGGGTACCTTAGCATACCTTCGGTACCAACATTGGAGTACGATTCATACAAGACACAAAACATTGACATGACAGAATATACATTCATTTAAAACATTCCTCATAACTTCATTACCATTTGCATAGTGCCTTGTAAAACAATAGGCATACTTATAAAATTCCTTGATAAAACTATATCATGTTATAAAATATGACATAGGCTTATTGAAAACCGCATGCTAAATTCATAAATAACTTTATCACTTAAAACATGGATCATGCAATCAACATTCATTTAAAGCATGCGTCCATTAAACCATAATATGAAAACTTCATGTAAACTGTCTGTGCGATAAAAACATTCATAAAACTGTTTTTGGAAAACATTTATTAAAACTTGTCACTCACTGTCTTAAGCTACTTATCCAAAGGGCCTGTAAGTCTCTCCTACTACCATCTGCCTTGTAATAAGAAGAGGTCCCTTGGTATCGATAGCTCCCTTTTGAGCTTAACATAATACTTAACTTAACATTATCGCTTATCATCATTGCATGAGTTCATCACATCCCTTATACTTAACCATTTTACCTTCTTCCTATCTAGAGACAGACTTCCGCCTCTATTGAGTACTCTATGGTCGCAAGGATACCTTATTATACCTATGCGTCAACCAATCCTTGCCTGTCTTACTTCACGCCTGTGTGCGTCGTCACTCACCTTGACAAACCAGCCACTTGCTTACTCTTTATATGCAGCTACCTGCTTATTCATCCATAGCATTAATTCAGATTTCAACCTTTAAAACCTCATAATTCTATTCCAGCTACTAATTAACTAAATTTCCTTTTGATAACTTACACAAAACTTCATTGCTCATTTACATTAGAAATTTGAGCATCAAATCCTTTTTTATTCAGATGGAAAACTTCTCAAATCTCCTCAAACTTGCTCAAAATTCTTTCAGCACCTTCAGAGTTTTAACGGGCACTCACACTCCTCTTGGGTGTAAGAAAATTTGGCAAAACAATCTCCTTCTTTGCTAAGTCTATTTATATTTAGGCTTGCATGAAAAGTTTGCTTAATTAACTGTCATTTGGCCCATTAATCCTTAGTTGACCCTTTCTAAGGTTAGTACTTATCCCAATAACAAATTATTAAACCTGAAATTCTTAACTTATCTTCAACACATAGGGCTTGCGATTACTTAGGCCCTTTCATTCTGTTGGGATTGATGCCCTAAATCTCATGGATCCTATAGCTTATAATTCTAATATATAAATATTTTATTTATTTAATAAAATATGAGATTCAATATTTAGTAGCATTAACTTTCAAACCAATAAACTAACATTCAAGGTTATCAATGTTTTATTCACTGTTTAAGTGATAACCCAAATGGTCTGTAGTAGATGGATAAGGCTAGGTACTTTATCTTTGTGACACTATGAATATGACTCGCTTTGTAGATGTTACAATTGTTGTAAAATGCTACAGATGATCTGATCCTTATCATTTATGTAGAGACATGAGTCGGGGTGTTCTATACAAAGGAGTTTGTATAATACCGGACCACAAAATGAATAGTCCTATTATACAACATCGTTCACAATAGGGACTTACATTTCACTAGGATGACTATAGGTAACATGACCCAAATCCCGAGTGAGTTGTGAACTTCTGTCTATGAAGGTGGTCCTTTAATTTGTATGGGTGATAGTGACCAGATTGTCGACTCAATAAGCCTACCATTTTGGGGATTCGTCTAATTTGGGAGCTGGGAATACAGTTACACAAGGCGGAATTCACGCATTCCCTAACGTCTGGGTAAGTAGATAAATTGCTCCCTTAAGGACTGATTTTGGGGCTTGAACAATGTACCGCCACACCCTCTTTTGCCTCGAGAGGGGTTTGATTATAGTTGGACTATGACTTATTGTCATTAGAGGGATAAGTGGTACTTACGGAGTTAGATGTAACTATAGAACCCAAATGGTAATTTTGGCCCAACTGTACTTATGAGCGATTTATGAAGGGTTATCGCGTTGTTGATTGATTATATCCAATGGATACAAAAATATATTTGTAATGCGAAGAGTGTAGTTGTCGGTCTTTAGTGGAGTGACCGAAATTTAATGAATGTTGAGTAATTTAAGTAAATAATTTAATTAATTATCTAAGTACCATTAGAGCTTCAATCGCAGGTCCATGAGGTCCCTTCTGTAGCTCAACAGGGATTATTGGAAATTAATTTTGGATTAATTTAAATTGTTCAAATTAATTTAGGGAATTAATTATATATGATATAATTAATTATATGTAATATAATTAGAATAATGTATTTAATACATTATAATATAAAATTTATTTAAGAGAAAATAAATATGTGGATATAATTGAAATATTAATTATATGGATTGGATTCATATAATTAAATTAAGTATAAATGTGATTTATATTAAATACCATAAATGATTAAGAGAATTAAAAACTATAAATTATATTGTATTTGATACAATATAAAACGATAGGTTGTGTATTATATTTGATATAACATATAGTTTTCGTTTCAAAAAGTTTCTCACATATTAGAGTACTTCTATTCCTAATTTGGTCGTGAGTATTAGTTCTTGTTCATTTTTATTTATCATTGACCTTTGAGTTCAATTTGTTCTCCATCTGCCACAATGATAGCAAGAGTTGGAAAAATTACCCTTGATAGAATCTCTGTCCCCTTCCTTTTTGGCATCGGTGTTGCTCTCATCTTTCAACATCAATAGGGTTGACAAGATCGACTGCAACCGGCTCATTATATTCATGGGTGTTGCTTTGTCCATCACTGTCTTTTTTTTCTTTTTTTTTTTCTTTACCGCATTTTAACGAACTCAAACTCCTCAGCACTGAAGTTGAAGAGACCATTATCATAGTTGTCATTGCCTTCAACGACGTCATGACCTAAATCTTCCTCACACTTTTTCATTGCTCATAACAACCTTGAAGGTGAGGGGAATACAACAGTTCGTTTGTTTTCGTGTTGATCCTACTTTGATAGCTAAGATTCTGATTTTCGTTATTAAAATAATGAATAAATAAATAAATGTTGTTACCTACAAGTTACAGTCACCAGACAATTGATGCCTGCCGTTGGAACTTATCCATTCCTTTAGAAAAAGGTTCGATTTAACTTTAGATTTAAAGATTAGTGGAGGATATAAGCTATCTAAGAATATAATATATTCTTTTTTATACAATTTTTTATTGACCATTGATTAACCAATATGAACAAACACTACATATTTATTACTATAATATCAAGTTAGAGTGTATGAATGGTTGTCAATTAACCAATATTAATGTAATTTATCAAACTTAACTCATTAATTTTCCATGACTGAGTATTGAGTAACATATTGTTTGATACATATCCATGATTGAGTATTAATTTTCTCAATATATATATATATATATATAATAATATATATATATGAAATTGTTTGACTAAGTAATAGTCGTAATAGTCTATGTTTAATGTGAAGTGATTTTAATATTCTCTTTTACATGTGGAAATGAAGAAAATAATGTATTCTAATGGTGAGAATAAACATTTTTTCTGGACTAAATTATGAGTTTAGGGCATGTCTACTTATCCATAATCAAAATTGTCGTAATTATAATGAGTTTATATTTATGTATCAACTGTAATGGACCTCAAAAGGGAATGAGATTCATTTGATTGTATTTAGTATATATATGGGTGCAATCACGTAAACAAAAATTCATTGGTGGTTGTTTACTGATTGCAAAAAAAAAAAAAAAATATATATATATCATTGGTGTTGTTTACTTTTATAAGGAAACGTAATGAAAAGGGTAAATGATGAATACTAGTAGAAAAAAGTGTGGGGTCCCACATAATATTAGACGTAATTGGATCGATGACTCTCCCCTTTGCAATAGAATTAGGTTTGTTGATTACGTATTTCATAGTAGGTCCACGTTTTATTATGATTACAGAACACTACTAAACAACAAATGTAATCATATGAAACCCATTTTTCATATTATCATTGATGGATTATGCTTACAATGAAGTAAACATGACCTTAGTTATCAGTTTTAAGAATGGTGTGTATTTCATTCCTCAATTATCAAAAGTATTAAATAGGTCGATGAACTCTCAGATTGTGTCTGAATAGATTTTTGAACTTTAAAAAGTATTTAATAAAATATTAAGCTTTCAATTTTGCATCCAATAGATCTATGCTTTTTCAAAATTATGTTTAACAAATCATTGACTTATTCAATATCTTAAAAAATTCACTTATCTACTCGATACAAAATTAAACATTTATAGTCCATAAGACGTAAAATTATATCTAATAGACTAATTAGTTTTTAAATATATCAAGAGAGACCTATTAAACACAAAATCGATAGTTGGGAAACTTACTAGAACATTTTCATTTTTTTTTTAATTCAATGGTCTAAGGCAACAATGAAAATTCATATATTACACTCTTTGAAATTGTAACTTAACTTTCTTTTTTCTTTTCTATTTTTTTTTAACATCGATATTCTATCTACTAAGTTATATTCAAATTGTCGCTACGAAGAATATAATTTTTGAAATACCAAATTCCAACAAGTTATTCAAATGATAATAAAATATCAAGTGTCTATGTTCATGCATATTACCGAGAATACTTTCAAACAAATATTATTTAAGGCTATTATTCTTTTTTTCTATATTTCGAGGTTATTATTTAGAATCTTGAAATATTTCATTGATCGTAAGTTGTCATGTAATTCTTTCATTTCAGTGGTATCAATACCATTATATAATGTTATTACAATGACCTTTGCTAAAGGGAAGTTACATTTTCCTCCTTGGGTTTATTTTAAAAATAAAATATCATTTAAAATGTTTTTTCTCTTTAAGATTTCATTTAATGTTGTTTACTAATAAAGTAGTGTGAAGACTTATTTGGAATATTTGACTTTATGGCCTTCTCAATGATAAATAATTCTCCTTATTTTTTTTTCTTTTCATTTTCTCCCTATCGCTCCCTTATTTATTTATTTCTGTTATATTTAAGTATTTTAACACACATACGTGAATATCCGAGTCAACACGTAGGTATCTTGACTAATCACTTTAGAATATTTTGGTGTCAAGAAAACTTGTAAAATATTTATTCTAGAGTGATGACAAAAATAAGGTATATAGGAAAGAAATTACAAAAGTAAGGTAAAACGAAAAAAATATTAAAAATAGGATGGCAAAATCATGCTACCAAATGTGTGGACAGGGTCCACGAGTTCCATACTTTTATTATTTTTTATTGTTTTTCGATTTAATTGGATATAAAAAAGTTACTCAACAACATCGAAAGATGTTCAAAAGCTGGCTAAAAATTTGATTAAATTTTTATTTTACCATATGCCTTTAAAAATTTGAATTTTATAGTAAAAGATTCTTCGAAAATACAAAAAAAAAAAAAACAAAAAAATAAAAGAAGAAGACAAAAGTTGAGAAAAATGTGAAAAAAAATGGATTTAATCTTAATTCGTGACTAGAAATTTGATTCAATTTTTATTTTAGTCTTTAAAAATTTAAATTTCACTATCCGAAAATGCAAAAACCCTAAAAAATAAAAGAAACAGAAGTTGGGGGAAAATGTGAAAAAAAAATAAGCCTTAATTTGTAGCTAGGAAATCGTGGACCCCGTCCACGATTTATGTGCTGACTAACTCGTGAACCTGTCCAAAATTTCACAACCCTATTTTTGTCCATAAATATCAAAATAACATTATTTTTTTAAAAAAAAATTCTAGATATATCAGGACATACCAACTTGAAAAGTTGAAATTTACCATAAAATTGTTATAGAAAGTTTTAAAGATTTAAAAACATATATAAAACAAAGAATTATAACACTTATGATGACCAGGAAAAATTTATAATAGCTTTTAAAATTGTTGATAAAGTTAAGTTAATTTTACATATCCACAAATCTATGCAATTAAACTATGCAATTTAATTGGTTAAAATTAAGAAAACGTTTAAGAGATAATTTAGATGTTTGAGATAAAATTAAAAATAACACGAACGAAATTTAAACTTGTTAAAAATTAGATACATGCCAACATGATACATCTAATTTAAAAATTAGGTGTTTAATGTATTTGGGATATATTTTCAAATGTTTAATTTAAAAAATAAGTTATTTTGAAAAAATTGAAATATTTGGTAAGAACTTAAAATAATTTTTCAAGTGTATTTTAATTGGATTTTATCAAAAGTGTTTAAATAAAAATGAGTTATTTGAAAAACATATTTTTCTCGTCAATCCAAATAGGTCATAAATCTTCACTATTTAAAACCTAGTTCAATTTACACATAATAAAATATTTTGGCAAATAAAGAAAATTATTAAAAAAAATTTGCTTTTTTAGTTCCTAAATTCATGAATAGATGTTTGATCCCTAAATTTTAAAAATGTAATTTTTTTAGCCTATAAATTTTAAAATATAGATTGCAGAGGTCATGAAGTTTTTTTTTAAGAAAATTAATTTTCTAATTTAAAATGTCACGTAATTATTTAAAATAATGAAAAAAAATATTTAATGGACCTTTTAAACCTATGGTTAAACTAATATTTTAGTCTCTATACTTTGAAGTTTGTTTAATCTTAGTCTATATACTTTTAATTGTCAAATTTTAATCCTTGTACTTTAAATTACTTTAGATTTAGTCCCTCAAAATTAATCTCAACTGGAATTGATGAAAAAACATCAATAATTTTCATAGAAAAAAAATATAATAAGTGGATATATTTTCAAAATTTATAGTAAAAATGCTAATATATAATAAAAGATTTTAAAAAGATCAACGATAAACTAGCTTTCAGACTAAATTTAAGATTTATTAAAAATAAATGAACTAAAATTAGATAATTGAAAATACAATAACCAAAATCCAAGTCTTACAAATTCGAAGAGTGAAAAGATATATTTTAAAAATTCAAAGACAAAATACACACATTTTTTAAAACTCAAGAACTAAGATTTGATATTTTAAATTTAAAGATCAAAGGTACACATTCTTCCGATAGGACTTAAAAAAATAATTTTATCATGGAAAAAGAATAAATAACCTACCAAACAAATTAATATTTTGTAGACTTATTTTTTCCATAAGGACATTTGGCCACGTGTCAAACAAAAAATTAGGAACATGAATTTGTGTGGACTTTTGAAATTTGGATTCTAAAAAATAAATATCATTTTAATTTGGATTTTGATTCTTCATTCTTTTCTTTGACCTGACCCTACCCTCCTCAAATCCGTAGCAAAATAGCCCCTAAAAAAGGAATAACTTTGCGTCAAACGACGACGTATCCAGTGCTTGATGTGACGCCAAAAAAATAGAAATTCATAAAAAACCTTTTTTTAAAAAAAAAAAATTAAATTAAAAAATTATATCTTTAGCCTCTAAAAATTTTGTATCTAGTGTTTTATTTATTTCTAAAACTTCAAAATATTACAATTTCATCCTTTAAACTTTGAGTCGGCTTTCGATATATTATAATTTTACAAACACGATTTGAGTTTTGTATCAAGTTGGTTCTTAGTTTATCACTTTAAATTAATTAATAGATACTAATGTCAAGACGAAGAGCGAATATTTAGTAAAGGGTAATATTTGATGTATCCCATGATGCACCCATCTCTATGTTTTTCTCTCTTATCACCCACATAAAATATAATCAACATATTTCAAAAACTAAATAAGAATAATTTGCTATATGTCAAATTATGGTAGGATAATTTTAATGGGATACACAAAGATAGATGCTTTTCGAGATGTACCAAGTATTTTTCTTTAGTAAATTTTGAAACTTAAAACGAAATTGATACAAAACTCAATTTGAAATCTAGAGATTAAATGGAAATCAAAACTTAAATTGAAACCTAGGGACTAATTGAAACAAAAGACGAGAACGTGAGTATTCAATGCAAAATCGAAGTTAAAAATATAAATCTTGAAATCTATAAATCAAATTAAAATAAAACTCGAACTTTAAAGTTAGAATTATAATATTTTAAAGAAAATTTTCATAAATAGAAAAGATGTCAAACTATTTAAGAAATAGCAAAAAAAATACTAATAAACACCACTTCTATCAACAACTAGTAGTATCAATGATAGACTTCTATCGATCACGTAGTAGGTAATATCGATGATATGCATCTATCAATTTCTATCACCAATAGATACCGATAAATTTCTATCAATTTTTATAAACTTTCGATTAAATTTGATATTTTGAATAAATAATTTCCTTATTTTTTTATTTTTGAAAATCTCCTTATTTTAAATTCTAAAGGTTAAATTGAAATCAAAATATACACAAAATATATATATACTTTTTTTTTCCCGAAAGTATTAAAAGTTAAATTTCCGAATTAGCAAAAATAAATAAACAAATAATTCTTTTTTGTGCAGTACCGCCATTGAAATATATATAAGAAGCTCAGAGAGAGGTGTTCTTCGTCATCTCTGAATCTTCTCTCAAATTTTGTCTTGGAGGGCCTTAACCCTAGCGAGCTTTTGCTCCTCCACTTTTCTTTGAAACAGAGATGGCTTCTATGGCTGCGTTGACTCTGCCGTCTTCTTCTTCGTCGTCGTCGTTGTCGTCTCTGTTCTCTGTTGGCTCCCTCGACCATGGTGCTTTTGTTTCGAACGAGTCTCGCATTCGAATGTGTTCCAATGGCGGAGTTGTATGCTTCCTCTTCCTTTGACTTTGAATTTTCTTTTCATTTGGTGATGCGTTTAATTGTTTTTGTTTGTGGTGCTGGTTCTCACTTTCTGCATTCAACGATGCAATGCCGACAATTCGTTTATGTTTCCCTGTTTTTCTTGCTCTTTTTGGAATTTTGGATTCTGTTGATTGGTTTTTGTTCATGAGAGGGTTTGATGTACTTTTGGGGGAAGGAAGGGATTTTTGTGTAGAAGAACTAGATAAAACAGTTTTAAGTGTTGAATGTACTGTTGTGTCATGTTCGAAGATTAATGCTAGAGGGGGAAGTTTTGGGGTTTTTTTCCCCTTCCCCTGTTGTTCTAATAATTGTGCCGCTATAGCTTTTCTGATATTTTGTTACTGGTAAAAGTTGTCACTATCAATTGCATTTATTCTTATGTTTTGTTTTAACTTAATTTTCTGCCAGAGATGTGATCTGTCCGAGTCTTTGAAGCATGTGAACGGTAAACCAACAATTCCAATTGTTACTGAACGGACGCTACCCAAGTTCTTGGAATCAGCACGCATGGAGCAAAGAGTTGATAGAAGTAGTACGCGTTTGAAATTGTTTTCTGGCTCTGCAAATCGTTTACTTTCACAGGTTAAGCTCTTCTATTGCACTCGTGGATTGTTTTTTAGTTTTTATCCTACAATGGGATGAAAGTTTTACTTATATTTTAACATTTCAAATGATTGTTTAGTAATCACCATCAAGGTGGGATGATATGTGGTGGGTTTCTCTTGATAGGTTAGTCCGATTATTGTTTTGGAGCCTCTGGGTGGATGGGTTTGAAGGTTTTAATAATGATGTCTTGGTCAACGGCAAATTAGCTTACTCATCTTGTTGGTTTAGCCGAAGTGAAATTTTCCTTGGCCATTGTCTAATCAAATGACTTTGTTTTCCTTATAACTTCATTTGCAAGATTTTGACTTTCATTCTATCTTTCAATTGTTTCGCGTTTCTCTTTAATAATTTAGTTTAGTTTAGATATGAGTGACTTTTACACATAATGTTGCTTATTTAGGCATACCATCACATGTCCACAATGGTGAATATTATTAAGTTGGAATTCTGTGCGTTCAGTTCATTCTCCAACCATTTTTTTCTGGATAATTCGGTCGAACTTGTTGAACCTGTGGGGTTGCTTGATCTTTTTTGTATTCATTCTGCTGGAGAACCAACGTTGGATGAAATTGTCATGTTCAATTAAAGTGACTGACAAGGCTGAATAGTTTTGGCCATCAAAGTGTTCAGATTGAAAAATTTCCTGAGCAGCATATGTAAAGATTCATATTTCTTTCTCTCATGAGACTGATCTTTGTTTGCTAAATTTGAGTTATTTACTTCTCAGGAAATTGCCTGCTACATGGGGCTGGAGCTTGGAAAGATTAACATTAAGCGGTTTGCTGATGGTGAAATATATGTTCAATTGCAAGAAAGTGTTAGGGGATGTGATGTATTCCTAGTACAGCCAACCTGCCCCCCAGCTAATGAGAATCTCATGGAGCTTTTAATTATGATAGATGCTTGTAGGAGAGCCTCGGCCAAAAATATTACTGCTGTGATTCCATATTTTGGATATGCTAGAGCCGATAGAAAGGTAATATTTTTTAGTCACATATTTTTACAAGTCGTGTTTGAGTATACGCTACAGAGTGCTTATTCTTAAATGAACGAGGAATCTGAGTTTTGATGTGCTGAATTTGTCAAGTTTGAAAGAATAACCGAGCGCATAATCATTTACATTGCTTTGTTTGATGAAATGCTTTTGGACAAAAGTGGTTTCCATTATTTGCTGTGTAACAGTCTGTTTAAACTCTTCCATTAGACTCAAGGGCGTGAATCGATTGCTGCGAAGCTTGTTGCCAACATCATTACTGAAGCTGGGGCAAATCGTGTTCTTGCTTGCGATCTTCATTCTGGACAATCCATGGGTTACTTTGATATTCCTGTGGATCATGTAAATTGCCATGTACGTTCATTCATTTTTTCCCTTCTTTTTGCCACTAGTTGGAAATATTAGATGTTTATTGATTTTTGTATTGTTTGTCCAATTGGCGTCTATTTTATAGCCCGTGATTCTTGACTATCTTGCCAGCAAGAGGATTTGTTCTAGTGATCTGGTAGTGGTTTCTCCTGATGTTGGAGGAGTTGCCAGAGCACGTGCTTTTGCTAAAAAATTATCTGATGCACCATTAGCCATAGTGGATAAGAGGCGCCATGGTCACAATGTTGCTGAGGTAATTTTGCATTATACTCTGTGGCTGTAATCTCTTGTTTTTGTAAGGTTTTCTCTCTTGAACTCAGTGAAATATGAACCAAATCTATTTGTACTGAAATCTGGGATCTATAATTTAGAAAAAATTGTGCCATCGACAATTAGCCATACAGGGAATTATGAAGTTTTGTTGGGTTCATCAACATAATTTTACTTATTGTTGTTGATGAAGCAATATGGACGTTAGACTGCTCAGTTGAAACGAGGACTCCCCATATGTTTTTCAATAGTTAACCCCTTAACGAAAGAAATAAGAGGGTAAATAATCTGGTTATTTGATAAGCCTCCTATTAAGTATGCATATGAGGGAGAGTGGGGAAAAATGTGTTACAAATTTGTTAGTTGTGGGCCCAAGTGGGGGAGGAGTCTAAGCAGTGTGTTCATGCTTATAGGGAGGAGATGTGAGCTGAGAGGGCTACTTTTTGGCTAATCATTTTTCAAGGATTTCTTGTGGGGGAGATGGGAAACTCTATTATTCTTCCCTTGACATTGTACCTTGTTGATAAATAAACTCAGTTCTTATGATTATTGACGCATTTGAAGACAAACAGCGACCTAGGTAATCTTGCTGAAGCATATTCAAGTTCATTAACAGTGGCATGCTGCACTTGTTAGTTGTAACTAACCTATTGGACAAGGCTGATATGATTTATTGAAGAAGTTGTCAATTATAAATTGCTTACCAATCTCAATTGTTAGAGCTGTGATTCTGGCAAAAATGGTGGCATTGGACTCCATGCATTGTATAGCAGCACTTAAGATATGAGATGAGATGTTTGATGCTGCGGTTTTTTCCCTCTCTTGTAAAATTAAATGAATACTGATGGATACAGGAAAAGCTAGTCTTGACTAAAGCTTTAGATTAAATTGCTTATGAGTTATGACTAAAATCTTTATGCAATGTGTTTGCAGGTAATGAACCTGATTGGTGATGTAAAAGGAAAGGTTGCAGTTATGGTTGATGACATGATTGACACAGCTGGTGAGTTAAGAAACCAGATAGATTACCATCTGCTTTATCCCACCTCCCCCCATTAATACCATGTTTATTAAATTTTCTACCTTGCTGAATGTTCTTTTTAAGAAATATGTCTTATATAAGCGATTGTGGGTTGTAGGAACTATTACAAAAGGGGCTGAACTGCTACATCAAGAGGGGGCCAGAGAAGTTTATGCTTGTTGCACCCATGCTGTTTTCAGGTATAATCCTCCTTCCTCTGGGTACAAAACATTCTATACTAAAACAGAAGTACATATACCAAGATATTCTCCCTCTCCCTCACTAATCACTAACTGAGATTACAATAAAGATCTCCAATCAGTTTAGAATTCAAATAGTTAGACTATCTAGAATTCTAGATTAAGAATTCAATCTAGAATGTGTAACAATAATTCAAGTCTATTCAAATGACTGATCCAGGTAATGTTTTCCTATCAACTTGCCATGTCCATTAAAACAAAAAGAATTCTGTAAGCTGAGTAGATTTCAGTGTCTTGAATGTGAGCCTCCATACGTAAGGCTGTTTGAGAGAGATTCTAAAATAGTTACTTTTGTCATTTTCATTTTGAAAATCACTCTGAAACATACTTTTAATCATTCACCACTAATTTTGATGACATGAAAATTGCATCTAAAAGTGTCAAATTAAATATTAAATTAAATTACTTTTGAGTGATTAGAAGAGTTCGGAGTGATTTTGAACATGACAAAAGTAATTTTAACAATTTCAAAATCACATTCAAACATGCACTTATCAAATTAGGCTTTAGCTTTACAGAAATTGTTAGTTTTTATCGGACCAAAAGATGCCGACAATCAAACATTCCATCAAGCATGTAAAAGCTGAAAAATTCTAGAGCTGGTAACTAGGACTGGATTGTATCACCATATTGTATGAGTATCCTAGAGATCCTGTTTTCTTTCCCTTCTTTTCTGCATTCAACGACATTTGACCTCTTAGATTCGATGGTATATGCCTAAAACCAGTTGACTTTGGCCAGAGATACTATTGTAGCTTGGGATTTTTACCTATTGGCTGTTCCTTATAATCTTTTGGCTTCACCTCTTAAATTTGGATGTCTTCATTGCTTTGCTAGTAATAACTGCCCTTAAAAGTTTCCAGTATGCAGTAGCATGTATCAATATCACTCAACAAAGTTTCTCTCTTTGCAGCCCCCCTGCCATTGAGAGGTTGTCCAGTGGCTTTTTTCAAGAGGTGATTGTTACAAACACAATTCCAGCCCCCAAAAGTCACTTCCCTCAGTTGACAGTCCTCTCAGTCGCAAACTTGATGGGTGAAACCATTTGGCGTGTTCATGATGATTGTTCGGTGAGTAGTATTTTTCAATGATGGAATTACAGAACTTCAGTCTGTCGCTACTCCCTTATTTGTGGAGGTTCTGTGGCCAGCTTATTTTATAATTGGCATATAGTTAGTTCCCGTTAATGCGACAAAGAAAAGGAAAAAAAAAAAGAACCGCCCTTAATTTATAGCTTGGACTAAGTCCTTGGCTTAATGCCATATTTACTAGAAAAAGGGAAAAGGAGAGGGAGGGTTGCCAATCTCATGACAGATTATATGTAATACTAGGAGGTAGTTAGCATAAATTACTGCTTTTCAGCATTGGAAGTGAGCATTGTGAACTCTAAATCAAGGTTTCCTGTCATTCAGTTTCCTTGAATGTATAAATATTTGAGTCTCATTTTCATTGTGTTAAATGAGAAGCATTTGCAATTTTGAGTCTCTAAGCTCCCAATTAGGTATATTTTCACTTTCTTCGTGTTTGCCATTGATTTCACTTATATGCGATGTGAAAATATTCGTCGATACATTCATTATTGATATATCTCTGTATATCGAAAGGTTTGATATCAATATTAAATATTCATGGATATATTCAACATCTTTTATTAATACTTGTACAACATAAAAACGTCATCTATTTAATCCTATATAAATAAAAATACTAATAACAATATTTTGAGCTAATTATTAATTTAAATAAATTTTATAAATTTTATGATTTACTGAAATATCTAAAATATAATATCTGTTTTGCACTCCCCTTTCCAAGTAAGGCCTTTGTTAGAGATTTTGATAGTTAGAAATACAATTATTGTTGGGAGTTCTGTAATATAAACGGGAAAAATAAATGGGAATCTGATTCCTAGGGAGTTTGTTGTCTGGAAAAAAAAAAATTGATGGTTGAAGCCTCGGTTTGAGAAGTAGAGTTTGGTAAAGAATTGGTAACGAGGTGGGGTGGGGATTCTCGATCGGGGATCCAGTTATAATCCTTGGTTTGACCTTCATCTAGGACGAGGACCTGACTTTGCGGGAATTTTTGCCCATCCTAACTTTGTTTTTTTTTTTTTTTTTAATTACTATTTTTTTCCTCCTTTTATAACTCTAAATTCATGTATTCAATGTGACACATGAAAGTAGTGAGCCTTCTTTGAAATTAAAACTATGATCAAATTAGAAACAAAATTTAGTGTATAAATACAAATAGTAGGGATATATTATAATTACAAAGTTACTATTATAGAGTAGGTTTTTTTTAGACAAAATAGATCTATGAATTATGATGAAGGTTGATGAAGTTTCGGGTTGTATCAATTTAAACACAATGTTTTTGTAAGTGTATCAATTTACATCATCCTCCAATTTTGTTCAACCATTAACGTGTAAAATTTATAATTTTAGTTAATTGAACTCCTAACTTTTCATAAGCTAATCAATTTAGATATTTCATTATGATTGACTTTGGAAATCATCGATGCATTAGTTCTCAAACGTGGAAGTAGATTATTAGAGTGAATACATGGATAATTTTTTTAAAAAAATTTGTCTAAGAGTATTAAATTTATTTATTTATGAAAGTTTAAGGGTTTAGTTGATACAATTAGGATTTACGTTTGATAAAATGTAATAGACGGTGTAAATTAATTCATTTATAAAAAATTCAGGTTTAAATCGATCAAGTTAGATTGATACAACTTCATACGAATAGATATCTTTCCGGTTTTTCTAATATAAAATGTACACCATTGGAAAAGAAGTCTTTTAGCCTTTTTTTTTTTTTTTTAAGAAGTTATTCTATCCTTATTCAAATACCCTATTTTTAGATTTTACTAGTTTCATACTACATGCATTGCACATGTTATATAAAGTCTAAAAACAGAATTTAATAATATAACTTTAAATTATGAATAGAAGAGTTTTGTTTTTCAAATAAGTCATAAAAACATTTATAAAAATTTTAGAAATTGGATGAGGAAAAGTAATAGTTATTTTAATTGAGTATAAAATGTAATATAAAAGAATATATAAATTAAACACATATAAAAGAATATACAACGAAAATATATTTTTAAAAGATTTGATTATGTTCCTAATTTTGGATTTCAATATGATCAAAAATATTATTATCCTATATATATTTTTAAAAAATTAGTAGTCAGTTGATTTAAAAAATATATTTGATATTTGGATGGTTTAAAAAAAGATTCTCGTGAATGAGGCTTTAGAAGATAAAATAGGATTTTCTAAAAAAATCTTTTGATTTAAAAAAAATTCTTTTCCCTTTAATCAAAGAGAAGTAGATATTATTAAATATAAAATGTGACTTTTTTAAGATATTTTTAGCGGATTAGAGGATAAATAGTGATTTTTTAAATTTATTTTTTTATTTATTGAATGGGAAGTAGATATTCAAAATAAAATGATATATTTTTTAAAGATTTAAATGTGAAATTAAAGATTTTAAAGTCTCTCCGTATAATGGTCAAAATCGTCTTTAAATTTTACTTATTTTGAGCTCAATTCTGGATTATATATACACATTCATTTTCTTTATTATTATTTTAAAAAAATAATATCACTATTATTAAGATTTTTCTTTTTTTATATTTTTTAATAGAATAATTGTTACTAATTATAACTATTATTTTTCCTCATCCAACTTCTAAAAATTTTACAAATATTTTTTATGACTTATTTGAAAAATAAAACTCTTATTCATAATTTAAAGTTGTATTACTAAACTTTTAAATTATGTTTTAAACTTTATGGAATACCTGCAAGTATCAAGCTAGTAAAATCTAAAAGTGAGTTATTTGAATAAGGATAGAATTTCTTCTTTAAATTTTTTTTTTTAAAATGCCTCATTCATTTTAGAAGTTAGAAAGTGGATCAAATCTCATTTTTCCATTTCATTTGGATAATCCATATATAAAAAAATGCAAACTTCAAGATGGTTTATTATTTAATTAATCTTATTTTTGCATTATTCTCTTAGTTTGTTGTAAAAAATTTAACAACGGTTAGAAAAAAACTCACTTTTGACCAATTAGAGAAACATTCTTTTCATTATAACAACATTAAAAAAATATAAAATATTTATTTATCAATTTTTTTTAATATTTTTGTATTTATAATTTCAAAATATCTATTGCGATGTAATGTAGCTACATCTGCCATTAATATTTTTGCTAAATTTAGATCTCACCATTTTCATTCACATTCTAAATCTTGCTCAACTTGAACCTAAACTTTTCGGTTGTATCTATACAACCTGGTCCAAAAATTATCATATGGTAGTATTTTTTAATATATATATATATATTAATTTTCTCTTCGTGTATAATGAAAATGAAAGCGTGCGCTATTTGATATATTAACGAGTTACTTATATATAATTATCCATATCTTAAAAGTATATTACCAAGTACATATACTTATGCTACGCTTGGAAGTGTTATACTTTATTTCACAAAATTCATTTTATTTAATTAAATAAAACCCCGAAATATAGCAATAGAAAAAAAGAAAAAGAAAAAAAAAGAAAGTAAAATTTAGCGAATAAAATCGAAAACTATCCGAACAAACGGTGAAATTTAAGCCTTTCAATTTTCTTCTACTTTTTCGTCCGTCTCATACCCCGGCGGAGGAATTCCCATTCCGTCGCAATATTCACCCACCGCACCGCTAATCTCCGGCGAGAACGCTCCGCCAGACGAAAAAATCACGGCGGCGCATTTCTCCGGTAATCCATATACAATCACCCTACAACAATTATAACTCACCTCGACCACATTACTCTTCATGGCCATGTCGATCTCGTCATGGCATCCTTCCACCAGGTTGATCGCGTCCCAACAAGCCACCGCCGACCAATTGGCTGAATAAATCGGCTCCGAGATCTTTTTAACAGCGAAAGCCGATTGAATCGTCGATGAAATTGCTAGGGCACAGAGGAAGAATCCGAAAAAATGAACCGATTTCGACATCATGAGATTCGTTAAATCTTCTTCTTCTTCTCTTTGATTCCCCCTTTGATTGATTAATTGATTCTAGGTTTTCTTGGATTTATAAATGTATAGGGAGAGAGAAACGGAAATTTGAAAAACGTTTTAATGCGTTTTAGGAATTATCCATTTAATTCGTGCCGATAAATTTTCTTCCTACAAGTTTTGTATTGAATGCATTTATTGTGTTGGAGTTTTAAAGAATTTATATCAAAACACTTGTTTCACCTTCTCATGATATTTCTTTGGTTGATTGTAGGGAACAGATTGAAAAATCGATCCAACCGATCTAAACCATCAAGTTGGGCAGACAGTAATTAGTGAAGTTTGGTCGGAGTCGGTTTGGCATTATTTGAACCGACTTCCATGTCGTTCAGCGATGATGGCCGGTCGGGTATCAACCCATTGTGATCCAACTGAAAAGATAGGTGAAGACCAATTGTCTCAGTCTAAGATGGATATTTATTTGTTGGAAGCCAATGTTAAAAGTGAATGTGATTTTAACATACCTCAATAGTGGAAGATAAACCGTCATTATTTATATCTACCGTATAGTTCTCATTTGTACTCAAAATTGACTAAATTCTAGTCCCATAGATCTTGAAACTTTAGCATGAATTGGAAGAAACTTCATTATTTGAAGAAGTATTTATTTCATTATTTATCTTTAAACTGTATTTATTTGAATTTTATAGTTGTAACTTGTTAGTTTAAAACTCTATAGGATTTAGAGAGGCTGTGGATAATGAAAAAGAGATTCAAGACCTTCCGAATTTTGCAAAGTTGTCACTTATCAATTAAGTATTTATCACTAGCAGTGATTTTGGTTGTATTTATCTATTTGCGACGGACTATTTGTGTTTATGTTGTAATTTGGTTATATTTGACTTTTGTGATGTGACTGTACTATTTATGTGTTGATTGTATTTGATACTATTTGTGATGAATACTCTCGACTCTCATATTAATTTTGTTTTCAAATGTATTTGTATTATGTCCTTCGTTAAGCAATTAAGCAGCAATTAAGCCAATATTTAATCCAAATTGATAGGCAATGTTCAATCCAAATTGACTAACTAATTATTGGCTTTTGATAGTCAATTTAATTTGTATTAGAAAATTGCTATTTATAATGATAATGATTTATAATTAAATATAACTTTTACCTAATAGAGTTAGTACTAACGACTAAGTGGTAAAATGTAAATAATTAAATATAGCATTTTCTAAGTCTAACTTAGACTATGAAAATTTATAAAATTCACTTAGACAGTCTAAGTATTTAAAAAAAAAATAATAATCCAAAACCGATGGCCGATCATGTTTTTTGTTTAGATGACGGTGGGGCTGATTTGGCTAGGTTCAGAACCGATTATGTTTGGTTCGGCGTCAGTCTGGTCGGAAAACCGACCCCGACTGACCGATGATCACCTCTAATTGATTGATGATTTTATGAATTTTATTGTATGATTCATTGTGTTAGTTATTGAATCAACGTGAACATAGTTGATCGTCAGTTCAATTTTCTCGATTTTGGACCAATCAAGAACCAAATCAAATAAATGGATTCAAATGGATGTCCAATAAATAACATAACCAATAGAATGATTTTTATTTGGTTCTGTTTATTATCTCTATTGATTTGGTTTTCTATTTTTAGCATTTTCTTTCTTTCTTCCAAATTTTTATTTTTTCTTTCAACTTTTATTTTCAATTGATCTTTTAGTTTTAAATTAAAATGGGGTCTATTTTTTTTTAATTTTTTTTTTTTATAGATTGAAATGGAACCTTTTTGTTTTTTTTTTCTAGGCATTTTTCTAAATAAAAGACAGACCCACTTCATAATAATGGTTCTTTTTTCTAAACAGTAAATATATATGCACCATAATAATTAAAATACAATAAGATACGCAACGTTAGAGTTTATTTTTAAGGGTATATATGTACTCTTAGTTCGATTTAGGTTTGATTGATTTTTTCATAAAAAATCCATCTGAACCAATACTTTTTGGTTTTTTTCAAACACAAATCAAGATGTTCAATCTTACGCTAAAAAAACCAAACCAAATCAGTGGATTGATTTGGATGAGTTTGATTTTTGCCGTACTCAAACTTTTCAGTCTACTTTGTTGCACGAATAATTGTTGTGTTAGAGTAGAGTGCCTAAATGTTTGATACGTGTCGGATGCGAACATCCTAATTAAATTTAAGTGTATGTGTTGGTTAGCTTCTTTGTCAACTTTAAAGCACAAGGTTTGATCTTCCCATGGTGGAGAAAGAAATGTGTGGATAAGTGGAACAGGGGATTGATATTTAGCATAGTTTTGTGATTCAATGGAAGTTTTGGATCTTTATAGAGAGAATATGAAATTTGTGGATGGATCAAATCAAAGGAAATGGGCAAAGGGGGAGTGAAACTAAATGATCAAAAGACCAGAAAGAGGAAAAGGAAGAAATTAAGGGGGGAAATGGACCATTGAAATATTTGTTGATAAAGTAGAGTCAATTTGAAGGGAACTCAAACTTTTATGAATACACATAAAACACAAAAAATTATTATCTATAAATATGAATATCAATACTGAAGTTAAAATTTATAACTTGGTTGAGAAATAAAATCAAATAAATTCTAGGAAAATTTTCGTATATAAAACAATGTCAAACTATTTATAAAAATAGTAAAAAAAAAAATATCGATAAATACCGAAAGACTTTTATCCACGTATAGAGGCTAATAGAAGTTTATTAGTGTCTATTAGTGATAGAAACTGAAATAGATCCAAAATGATTAAATTGTCCTATTTTGTGTAAATAGTTTTCCTTATTTTTCTATTTTTGAAAATCCCTCTAAATTCTATAGATTTTTAATTTATTTATAGAAATATTTGTTGATGTAAAATTGAAATTTCAGTATTAATATCAGGATTGACATTTTGATTTAAGCTTTGCTTCAATTCAATTGCGATGAGGTGGTAGGAGAGGCTTCTATTAGACAGAGGGAGATTATTGGTGGATAATATAATGTAGAGTTTATCATGAAAAAGTAAAGAGAAGAGGAAACTGTTAGGTTCCAGTTCTTGCACTCAGCTTAAGCAACACAAAAGAAACAAAGAAATCCACCAGAAAACAGGATATTCACCTCTGTTCTTATATTATTTATATTTTTAGATGAGTGTTTACACAGAATTAAAAGATTCAACCACAAACAAGAGAAAAGAAACAATATCAATGTAAAGAAGAAAAGAAGAACCCAACAATACTAGCCAATTCAAGAGGGCTAGCTTTCTCTCCTTCAGCTTATGGCTACTTTTCCTTAAAACATTTTCTACCTCCCTATGCTCCCTCCATTAATTTATAAAGCTCAGCCTCGTGGTCCCTTCCCCTGTGATTCCTTTATCCAGACAGTTATAACCTTCCCCCACTATCCTAGAAGTAATTCCCTTTTTACCCCTCCTCTTTTATGTATGAATGATCGAGGGTCGAACAATATCGCTCCCTTCTAAGTGCACCTTGTCCTCAAAGTGTAGCTGGGGAAATTGTTCTTTCATCAGATGCACCGCCTCCCATGTAGCTTCACTTTCTGGCAACCCTTTCCATTTTACCAACCATTCATTTGCAGCCACTTCTCTATTCAAACAAATACCAAAAATGAATTCCGGGATTATTTACAGTTCAAATTTCTCGATCAGAAGTTGGATGATGTTGTTGAACCCTGATTTGTTCCCCAAACTTATTTTTCAGTTGGGATACATGGAACACATTGTGAATATCTACTTCTGGGGTTAACTCCAGCTTGTATACAACTTCCCCAATCTGTTCCTTCACCTTGTATGGACCATAGAATTTTGAAGCCATTTTTTCATATTGCTTCCTTGACAAGGATCATTGTCTATAGGGTCTGAGCTTCAAGAACACCTCCTCTCCCACCTCTAATTGTAACTTCCTTCCATTCAAGTTTGCCTGTTTCTTCATTCTATCCCTTGCAAGCACTAGATGCTCTTTTAAAGCCCTCAATGCAGCATCTCTAGCCATCAACTGTTGCTCCACCAGGTCATTTGAAATCTTCTTCTCACCATAGGACATTAGTGGTGGTGGTTTCCTCCCGAATATAGCTTGATAAGGTGTAGTTTTGATTGAAGAATGGAATGAGGTATTGTACCAGAGTTCGGCCCAAGGAATCCACTTGTTCCACTTCAACGACTGTTCATTACAAAAGCATCTTAGATACGTCTCTAAACAATGATTCACCCGTTTTGTCTGGCCATCCGTTTGAGGATGGAAAGTCGTGCTCCTCTTCAAAACTGTCCCCATCATTGAGAGTAATTCCTTCCAAAAGTGACTAAGGAAGATTTTGTCCTGATTGGTCACTATGGATTTAGGGACTCCATGATGTCGCACAACCTCCTAAATGAAAGCCTCAGCCACTTGTTTGGCAGTGAAAGGATGTTTTAATCGCACGAAATGAGCATACTTACTAAGTCTGTCCACAACCACCATAATAACATCAAATCCTTCTGATTTGGGCAACCCTTCTACAAAATCCATCGTTAAGTCATCCCAAATTTGCTTTGGTATAGGTAATGGTTGTAACAACCTAACCGGTTTCAAGGATTCTGCCTTATTCCGTTGACACGTGTCACATTGCTCTACACATCTCTTAATATCAGCCTTCATTCCTTGCCAATAAACTTCCCCAAACATCCTCTTGTATGTTCGAAGAAAACTCGAATGGCCACCTAGTATCGAGTCATGGAAGGTATGCAACATCGAGGGTATCATCGAGAATTTCTTGGACAACACCAATCTCCCTTTATATAGCAGTTTCCCATGGCACAACTGATAATTTTCCTTTCCTTCAGGGTCTTCTTTTAGTTTAGCTATTATGGCCTACAACTCATCATCCTCTCGGACCTCATTGAATACCCTGTCAACATCGAGTAAGGCTGGTGCATACAATACCATAAGTTCTTCAGTGGGAGGTATTCAGGAGAGTGCATTCGTGGCTTTGTTTGTGAGGCTAGGCTGATACAAAATCTCAAAATCATATCCCAGCAATTTGGTGAACCACCTTTGGAACTGAGGTTTCACTTCCCTCTGTTCAATAAAAAATTTCAATGTTTTTTGGTCCGACATCACTGTAAATTTGCTTCCCAAGAGGTAATGGCTCCATTTTTGGACAGCCAGCACTATTGCCATCAGTTTGTGCTCATAGACTGACTTCCCTTGTGCTCGTGGAGACAATTTTTGACTGAAATATGCAACTAGCCTTGAATTTTGAGTAAGCACTGCTCCCAGCCCATGTCCCAAAGCATCCGTTTCTATCAAGAAAGGAATTGAGAAATTTGGTAATGCCAACACGGGAAGTGAAGTCATTGCCTGCTTCAGTTCTTTAAAGGCATTATTCGCTTACTCGTCCTAATGAAAGGCATTTTTCTGCAGTAACTGAGTCAGGTTGGCTGCTGTTTGTCCATACTTCTGCACAAACCATCAATAGTATCCCGTGAGACCTAAAAATCCTTTCAGTTCTGTTATTGTGGTAGGTCTCGGCCATTGCAGCATTACTCTTACCTTATCCCCATCCCCTTCTACCCTTTCTTGTGACACCCAATAACCAAGATATTGAATTCTAGGTTGATAAAATATGCACCTCTTCTTATTTGCGAATAGTTTATGATCTCTTAGAAGATTGAAAACCACAACTAGGTGTATTTCATGGGTGGTAATGTCAGGACTATAGACTAGGATATCATATAAAAAAAAAAAAAAAAAAAAATCCAAGATGAACCTTTGAAGGAATGGCTTAAAAATCTGGTTCATCAATGACTAGAATATTTCCGGTGCATTAGTCAATCCGAAAGGCATGACAAAGAACTCGTAATGGCCTTCGTGAATCCGAAAGGCTTTCTTCTTAACATCTTCTTCCCTTATACGAATTTGGTGATAACCTGACCTTAAGTCTAGTTTCGCATAAACAACAGATTCGTGGAGCTCATCGAGTAATTCCTCGATCACTGGGACATGGAATTTTCAACAATCGTTATTTGGTTCAATTTTCGGTAATCCACACAAAATCTCCAACTTTCATCTTTATTCTTCACTAGTAATACAGAACTAGAATAGGGGCTTTGATTAGGTCTGATAATCCCCACTTCAAAGCATTTCCCCTAAGAGTTTCTTTATTTCTTCATTTTGCTTGTGCCCATATTTGTATGGTCTTACATTAACCGATGGTCATCCTTCCAAAGTATTGATTTGATGATCTATTTCTCTTCTGGGTGGGAGTTCTGTTGGTGCCCCAAGTATATCTTCATTTTCTTCAAGCAGACATTGAATCATCACAAGTAGCTTTTCTATCCCTTGGTCAGCATCCTTTTCAGTCCCATCTCGATTATCTGTTATTTCAAAATTCTGAAACTCGATTAAAAATCCAAGGTCTTCCTCCTCCCAGACTTCGACTAGGGCCTTTAGTGATATTTATGAGTGAGTGAGCATCGTAACCCTCTTCAGTGTTACTACTCGATCCCCCTCCATGAAGAAGCACATAGTTAGCGAGGGCCAATGCACCCCCATGAATTCTGTAGTGTAGAGCCACTACATTCATAGGACCACATCCATTTTGCCCAGGTATATTGGAAGAAAATCAGTTGTAATAATCAGTTTATGTAATGTTAAAAGTAATCGACTTACATACCCCATTGCCCTGAAGCACTTCCCCATTGCCTATCAGCACGCCATAGTTTCCAGTGGTCGTTATTGTCAGCTTTAGCTCGTTGATCAGCCTCTGGTGAATAAAATTATGAGCCGCTCCACAGTCTACAAGAATGATTACCTCTCTTCTCCCAATGGTTCCCCTCACTTTCATCATTCCACACTTCGAAAAACCCATCATGGAGCGCATAGACACCTTTGCATCTTCTACCACTTCAATCATTTTTAGTTCTGGTGCTTTTTCTATCTCTTCTTCCCCAGTTTCCTCAGCTACACCATGGTGATGAACGACATCAACTCATAATTCTCCCTCATTTTGCAATGATGACCGATCGAGTATTTCTCGTTACAATGAAAGCAAAGACCCTTCGCCAACCGTTCTCTACTCGACATCAAACAATTGTTTGATCGAGGGTTCTTTCTTCATGAAGTTCCCTTTGACGGGGATAGTAATCTATTTGGTAGCCTCCATCTCTGTAGCCGTCACGTTAGATTTTGTGGTTGGGCTACTGCTTTTGTTTTTGGTTTGAGCCTCCTTCTTTTCCAACCCACTAATATCCAGCTCGAATAGTGCTAACTTATGCGCCATGTTGCAATCATAATCAGTTGGGCCTCACGCATATTGACGTCTAAGCTAATCAGGTGTCTAATGATAACCTCAGCACATATGGCCAGTTCCAACCCATTCAAGAAAGTGTCTACAAAGACCTCTTCTGCCTTCTTCGATAATGGTACAGAGTAGGTCACAAACTTCTCCACGTAATCAACATCACTGCTTAATTCTCAACAATCGAGCTCTGAGGCTCCCCTCCGTTGAGGGCCGATAGTGTTCGAACAACCTCTGCTTATGCTTTTCCCACGTCCCAATAGCTCTCCAATTATGGCTCCACCTGAACCAATCCACCTCGTCCGGCGCGAAACTCACCACCACTACTTTCATCTTCTCTTGATCACTGAGTTCATGGAACTCAAAAGAGTGCTCAACGCGATATACCCACGATTCCGAATTCTCACCGTTGAAGGTAGGCATCTCCAGTTGCTTGTACTTACTTTTATCGATGCCTCCACTTCCCAGATGGTGAGTAAACTCGACTTTCTCCATTTTCCCTTGTTTTTGGTACGTGACCCTTCAGCAATCCCCAATTCTTCATTTCTCTTCATCAAGCTATTCTCTTTTATGTCTTTGGAGAGTTTCTCCACGCTTTTACAGAGGCCCAAGATTAGATCCTTCATAGTTAAAATCTCCTTCTTCGTTGCCTCAATCCTCTCTTCGATATGCTTCTGTGCCATTTGCCTTGTTTGCCCCAGGATTGTAACGACTCTGATACCAATTTGTTAGGTTTTGGTTCCTGCATTCAGCTTAAGCAACACAAAAGAAACAAAGAAATCCACCAGAAAACAGGTCAAGGTAAAGAAGAAACAAAGAAATCCACCAGAAAACAGGTCAAGGTAAACAAAGAAATCACCTTTGTTCTAATATTATTTATATTTCCATATGAGTGTTTACATAGAACTAAAAGAATCAACCACCAACAAGAGAAAAGAAACAAGATTAAGGTAAAGAAGAAAAGAAGAACCCAACAATACTAGCCAATTTGAGAGGGCTAGCTTTCTCTCCTTCAGCTTATGGCTGCTTTTCTTCAAAACATTTCCCGCCTCCCTATGCCTCCCCCTATTCCGTTATAAAGATCAGCCTCGTGGTCCCCTTTCCCTGTGATTCCTTTATCTAAACGATTATAACCTTCCCCCACTAGGAGTAATTCCCTTTTACCCCTTCTCTTATATGTATGAACGACCAGGGGTCTAACAGAAACACTACTATCATGATGAATCTCATCGATGGAATACGTTGAAAATACTTATACTTATACCTCGGGATCTTGAAAGGCCTCCAATCGAACCTCTAAATCTTTCCCTCTATCTTTAGGCTAGAACATTCTCTAAGGTTTTCTAGTTTCGTGGTGTGCAAAATGAATTCGACTGTCAAAAACCCTAGGATAAATAGGAAAATATTTTTAGAAAATAATTTTTTTTTCTTAGCAACCTAGTGTCACGGTGCCGGGGGATTTTTCCATGCATCTTGCTTCTATAAGTGGTGCCACAATGTTGCCCTGTTTTAGGCAAGTCTCATTTTCAATTTTGACTTCTTTGGATAAATTTGGTATGTTTTAGCTCTTTTTACTCTGAATCGATCTCAAACACAACTCCTGGAAATCACTAACAAACGACATCAAATCCAATTAAAATCATATAAAAACTACTCTAAATCCAAGACAAATAACGCACATTTCAGGTACATTTCACCACCCTTAACTTAGAATTTTGATAGTCACGAGCAAAAATAACAAGATCGTTGGGAAGTTCTAAATACACATGCAAATGATTCAAGCATTAATAATAAGAATAACATGCTAGATTCATAAGTAGAAGCATTCAAGCATATCTTTCGTTATGAAATTTCAAGGCCAAAATTTTCATCCCTATGTGTGTGTGTGCAAGTCACATCCCATTCAAACTAAAAAATTGAATATAAACTTAACAGAACTTCTCTGTTTTCCTCATACTCTCGCTCACACACCAATCAAGCATAAAAAACTCAAGACAGTAATATATCGACTTAGATGTTTGAAATAATACACTTTAAGGGATCCCCAAACTTGCATTCTTTTACTTAGGGGCACTAGCTTTCACACATTCTCCGCATGGACTCGGACCAAGAATTTCCACGGTATCCTAACTGATCACAACAAAGGTTATCCATACATACATATTACTATTTGGAATTTATGCCCTATAGCCTTGTAGTTAGTTGTTTTGATATAATAGTTTATTATTTCAAATATGCAACAATAAGTTATCAATTATAGAAAAAAATCTAAGGTTATTTCATGAGACTTGAATAGTTTGTAGTGGATATATAGGTGGATAATATTCAAGTAATAACCTAAAAATTCTATAGTATATGGATAAGGTTGGGTACTTTATCTTGGTAACACTATGAATACTACTCACTTTGTAAGTGTTACAAATGTTGAAGTATTACAAACGATGTAATCCAAATCGCTCATGTGGAGATATGTGAGTAGGGGTATCCTATACAATGAGATTGTATAAGATCAGACTGCGAAATACTTAATCTCTCTTTCTAATATTGTTGATTGAAGATATTAATATTTCATAGGATAACCATGTAACTCGATCTCAATCTTGACTGAGTTTCGGACTCCTATCTATGAGGGTTGTCCTCTGATTTATAAGGAGTCACCGACTTAATAAGCATACCATTTTAGAGACATGTTCGAGTAGGGAGCTGGGAACATAGCTATACAAGGTAGAATTCACTCCTTGCCACTTTTAGGGTAAGTAGATGGGTAGTTCACTTAAATGTTGATTCTGGGTCTTGGACAAAGGTTACCCGCCCTCTCACTGACCCGAGAGAGTCTTGGTTTATGGTAAGACCATAAATAGATTGTTCCTTATGGTAAGACCATAAATAGATTGTTCTTTAAGGGGATCGATGATTTGGTTAAGAAGTAAGAGGGGTAAAACGGTAATTTGACCTAATTGTAAGTATGAACAACTAGTGAAGGTTCAACTTACTAGTAATGGTTAAATTCATGAATGCAAACTATTTTACAGTGCGAAGAATACAACTGTGGGTCTTTAATGGAGTGATTCACAATTAATAAATGTTGATTAATGTAATTAAAAAGTTTAATTAGTTAATCTAGGATCATTAGAGCTTCTAATCTGTAAGTCCATTAGGTCTTATGTATTAGGACCATTAGTTTTAAAAGAATTTGAATTATTCAAAATAATAAGGGAATTTACATTAATTTGAACCTAAACTTTTCGGTTGTATCTATCAATTTCTGGAGTTCATAGTGTTCCGAATCCTATGTTATAAACCTCTGAAGGGATAGCCATCGCTAAACGACTAGCAAATGGTGGCATAAAGCCAATCAGTAGGCGCAACATAGGAATCTCACAGTGTGATCTAATGGAAGAGACCGTAGGACGTGTCGACACACACCCTTCACCCACTTACTATGAACTACTTCCCCTATTCACCTTGTTCTTGACCCATGCAAACACTTTCCGAAGGGAGGTTTCCGCTAATAGCAACTCGTAGCCGAGCATGGATCTTACGGTGTCAACTCTTAAAGACGTGAGAGCTAGAAATAATACATCTCATATACTATTAATCTCCCACTGAAATGTTCTATTTTTTAAAAGATTGGGTATTTACTTGGTTATTAACCGGCTAATATTTAACAACCTAAGTCTAGGTGATTTTTCCTAGTATACCTCTTATACCGGATTAACCTATGATGTCTAGGTGATAAACCAATTTTATTACCTTACACCACTCATGCATGCTCATAAAACTAGGGTTATTGACTTAGACGCCAGTTTGATTCCATATAGGAGGTGTTCCGTAAACCGTCAACTTAAGTACCTCCAATTAGACAAGATCTCCCTAGGTAAGTAAACAACTCTTGTTTTACAAGTAATCGACCTATTCTAACTCTTAAAAAGGCGATTGAATTGCACCAGTTAACCCTAGGTGAGCATGCATCTTTTCTTTGTTATAGATTTTAAAAGTTTAGGTTATTTTATAAAAATTATAAAATAAATTATAACATTTATAACCCTAGAACATTCATCTATAACATGCTTCCTTAAACAAACATGCTTTAATATAACACTTATATTAAAACCTAGCATGCATACTATATACATTATAACACTTATAAGATATAACAAATTCATGCCACATGTTTATCCTATGGTAGGGTTTTTTAAAAAACTATATGGCATACTTTATGCACACATAATCAAATAATATTATACATCACATGCATAATAAGTAAACAACACTAATGTAGATCGGTTTTGGCATTAATAGCAAACAAACAACTAAATTATTACATAAAACAACACAACTCCCTCAAACCGGCTTTAAACATTTTGAACCAACTCGAACCGACTTGAAAACACCAAAAACCAGGTTGAACCGATCAAACCAGCTCAACTAGGTCAACTGGACCGTTCCATATCGACTGGTCAACGTACAGAGTATGCGGGTCGACGGGACGCGAACCGGGTCGCAAAGGGGGTGTGGGGGCGGGTTGGGTCGACGAGGCAGCTGACGCGTGTGGGCTACTGACGGAGCCGTGTCAGACGGGTCGCGATGCGGGGAGACAGCTGTTGCACAGGGACTTCCACCGAATCGGGTCAGATGGCGCTGTAAGTCAGGTCTGGGCGGCAGACTTGGGTCTGGAAGCCTCTCTAGGGTATGTGAGCTTTTCTCTACCAAATTGAAGTTTTCCTCTTTCCCATAATCGAGCAATTAAAGCCTAAAAACGACTCTAAAGACTCTAGCAAATTTACAAACCCTTTACCGCACATTGAAGCTCATATACATGTGAGCAATTACAAATTTTAACAAGAAATTAAATGAAAACTTATGCCAAAATCATAATGTATCCACTTTAGTCATTCATCACATGAATAACACCCACCAAAATGCAATAGAACGTTCTAAGCATGTTGTGATACCATTTGATGGAACATAAAGAATGCATGCACAGTGGAAGCGATGAAATCGACAACATTCTAATTACAATAAAAACAAGAATAAGCATGCAAAAGGGATAGTAAATACAACCTTTGAAGACTCCACCACAATCTTCCTCTCTCGAGCTCGATCAACCCCACCAATGGTAAATTTCGCTGTTCTTCGATTGAAGAACACGGCTATGGGACCGTTATGTTAGTGAAAATAAAGGAATTTCACTATAGAAAGAAGGAGAGTAAAGAGAAATGGGGTGGAAGATTTTTAGGTCAAAAGTTGTGGAAGCATTAGTTTTTTAAATTTAAAAAACAAAGCCTTTTGTAGAGAAAACACATGCAAAATCTCATTTTGCATGTTTTTTCTTCCACCTCAAAACTCCATTAGCATGTAATCTCTAGGTGTCAAGTTTGTGAAATGCCACTCCAAAGTCCACTTAGTTAGGGAGAAAATCCAACAATTGGATTTTTCCACTAAACTAATTTTTTATAAAAAATGAAAAAAAAAATCAATTTTAGAAAAATATTTAATTAAAATAATTTCAATTAAATAAAAAATAAACAAATTTAATATTACATATTAAATTGTTTAAGACACCTAGCTTTGATAATCACATTAATCAAGTTTAAAAAAAATATTTTCATGTTAATGATCAAGTACACTCTAAAAAATATTAATTAATAAATTAATTATTTAATTGTAAATTATATTTATATAAAAATACAATATTCCTTTATAAGACCGAATTTGAACATTTCAAATTCTTACTTCACCTGGTTCTTCAATTTTGTTCGTATTGAGCTAGTAAGGAGACCCAATAGACCTACAGATCATGGGCTCCAACGATTGAAGATTAATGGGTCAAACTCTTTAACCTAGTTAATCAACATTCGTTAATTAACAGAACTGTCCACCATAGTCTATAGTTGCACTCCCCTCACTATAGATATATTATGTGTCCATTTGAAATAACCGTTATCAATAAGTTGATATTTCACAGGTTGTTCGTAACCTCAACTAGGTCAAATACCAAAATACCCCTGAGTTACATCTTTTCTCTTGAAGTACCACTATCCCTCTAATAAACAATTGATTTAGGATCATAATCACTAAATCCATTCCCTCTCAGACCAATGAGAGGATGGTGCCCCTTGTTTAAGACCTGGGATCAACCATTAAGGGAACAACCTTTCTACTATCCCTAAAATGGGTAGGAGTGAATTTCATCTTGCAAATTCTATGTCCCCAACCATCTACACGGTCTTATCCCTGAAATGGGAGGCATATTGAGTAGTGACGCTGGGCTTACCTTCACCTATGCAGATCAAAGGACAATTGCGAATAAACAAGAGTTCATAGACAGCTCAGGATTCAGATAAAGTTATCTAGGTCATCAAGAAGTGATATTAATCAGTGTTAATAGTAAACAGTGTTAATACGTAACAGTGATTATTTCGTGGTTTGTCTTACACAATCTCATCGTTAGAATACCCCCGCTCACATGTCTCTACATGAGCAAACTAATCACATCGTTTATGACACTTTATAACATTTGTAACAACCATAAAGCGGGTCGTATTCAATAGTATCTCCAGAAATAGGTGCCCAAACTAATCCAAGTACTATAGATGGTTTAGGTTATTTTACTCGAACTTGATCAAGTTTATGTCTCCACATAAAGTCCAAGTATTCATGACAATAGCCAAGAGTTTGTAGTTTTTTGGATTTAGAGGTTTTAAACAATCAACAACACTTGTTTAAATAAACTTCATATAAGTTTACTGTTTACAAAACTATGAGCTTTAGGACATACAACTCAACATGAACAACTTGTGAAGTACTGATCGTGGTTAAATCAAGTGGACAGAAATATATCTATAGTGAGGAGAGTGCACTACTCGTCTTTAGTGGAGTGACCTAGTAGTTAATGAATGTTGGTCAATTCGGTTAAAAGAGTTTAGCTAATTAATTTTGGATAGTTGAAGCTCATTAGGTCCATTAGGTTCCCCTACTATCTCATAAACAAACTTAACCTTAGAATAATGTGATGAAAGAATTTGAAATGTTCAAATTCGGCTTAAGAGAATTATTAATTATGTACGATATAATTAAATGTTTAATTATCGAAACGAGATGTAAATATTTATCACATGAATAGGAATTCATGTTTGGAATTTGTGTAAAATTAATTTAATATTTGATATTAAATTATTATAATTAGTTAAATGGTTTAATTAAATATTAGAATTAATTTTATTTAAAATTAATTTTAAAAGAAATAATTTTTTATTTAAAATTAATTTTTTTCAAATAAAAATTTATTTTAAATATTTTATAAAGAAAATTTTAAAATTGTTTTTTTATTAGTGGGAAAATCCCACTTAATCAACTAAATTTACACCTCAAAATTCCTTTATTAGGTGTGTGATTGGTGTCAATTGTAGTGAATTCATTTTACATGAAGTTCACATATAAATTGAAGGTTTGAACACAAATTTGAGGTTCATGCAATTCTGAAAAGGAAAGAAACTTTATTCTCTTTTTCCTACACCTATTCATTCCAATTCCCTAAATTAACTCTCATTTTGGATCCCACAATCCAATCTAAGGTCAGAGGATAGTAGATAAGACATTTTTTGTGGTTTACAAGCCATTGAAGAGGAGAATCAAGCTAACAATTGGAGCTAATTTAGAGTTCTTCAAAGGTATTCACTGAAACCCTAATTCTGGAATATTATGGACTTGCATGCTTGTGATATAAAATTAATATAGTTAGAGTGCTGAAGATCCTAATTGTTTTTACATATTGAATGTCAACACCATCAATTTGTATCAGAGCATGATTTAAGCCTCAATTTATATTAATTTTAGCTTGGTGGGTGTTTTTCATATGTTGTATGAAATGGATGTTGATACGGATATACTACAGTTTTGGCATTAGATTTCTCTTCAATTATGTTGAAATTGTTGTAATTGTCTCTTTGTTTATGGGCTTGTGTGATTAAGAGTTTGTAAGTTTATTGAAGTCAATAGAGTGGAAATTAGGTTGTAATTGGAAGCAAAATGAAGCAAGCTCACAAGGAAAAACGGTAGAAATAGCCACTTTCTTCGAAAAATTGCAATGTTAATTGAACAGTGTTGCAATGCTATTCTTCAACCAACCCAATTCGGTTTGAGGATTGGCTGGTTTAGGTAGTGGAGGTTCTGTTCAGCCTGGTTTTGGACTGATTTACCTATTTTCTTACCTTGCAAGTTCGATTCAAACTGTTTGGAGTTGGCTCGGGTTGGTTTTGACGGTCTCGAAGCGATTCAAGATATATATATATATATATATTAATTATCCTTGTAATATTAGCTTGTTTACTTGCTTAGGATGCAAAAACTAGTCCATATCAGTGTATGTTTAATTATTTATGCATTGGGTGTATGTTATAATTAAATTAAATCTTTTATATGCATAATGTATACCATATAGATTTAAAATCTCACCATAGGAAGCATGTAAAGTATGTTATAATTTGTTATAATACATAGTATGCATGATTTTGGGATTTCATGTGTTTAATATACTTTGTTATATTAAATTGTGAAATCTTGGTCAATGTTATGGATTGATTAGCATGACTATAATTTTATAAATTGTTATAAAATGAATATGACATTTAAAATTTATAACAAAGATAAGATGCATGCTCACTTAGGGGTAACAAATAACAACTTGTTTTAATTAGTTAAAATAGGTCGTTATCTTATAAAACTATGGTTACAAACTCATTTGGACTAAAATCTGGTCTAAGGCTAGAGGTACTTAAGTTGACAGTTTACGGAACACCTGCTACCTAGGGATTTTAGCCAATTCTTAAACGTTGTTAACTCGATTTTATGAGCATGTGTGAGTGATGTGAGAAAATAAATTGGTTTATCACTTAGACATCGTAGGTTAAATCCAAATATAAACATTATAATTGGATAAACATGTAGACTTAGGTAAAATCTAGTAGCTAGAATATACCTAAGTAAAAATTTACCTAAAACAAATAAAACACTTCAGTGGGAGATTAATAATATATAAGATATATTGTTTTTAGCTCTCACATCCCTATGAGTTCACACCGTGAGATTCATGCTCGGCTTCGAGTTACCTCGGGAGTGACCTCCATTCGGAAAGTGTTTGTATGGTCAATATCAAGGTGAGTAAGGGAAGTTGTTCATAGTAAGTGGAAGAAGGAAGTGTGTCAATGCATCCTACAGTCTTCTCCATTAGGTTGAACTATGAGATTCTTATGTTGCGCTTGCTTGTCGTTTTTAGGCTACATTAGCTAGTCGTCTTTTCAGTGACTATCCCTTCAGAGGGTTGTAACATGGGATTCAGAAAAACTCAAACTCCAGAAATGAATAGGGTTTCTAAGATTGATTCCCAACTTTGATTCTCCAATTCGGTAGCATTATTGGGGTCAACCTTTGAGGTCTAAAAATGGAGGATTACACTTACAAGAGTTACTAAGTGTTAGTAAGTTATTGACTAAAAATAGTGACTAAATAACTATGGGAATAAAAAGTTATTCTGGAGTTAGTATTTAGTCAAGAAAATCTTGCTTCAGTGAAGGAGTATTTGACTGCCCCTTAGTAGCATCTATTTTGACTCCTAAAGTATTATTGCAAATAAATAATGAAATTTGGGTACATTATTACATTTTGCTATAATTTGATTGATTTTAAAAAGAAATTACTAATTAGAATTTGTTTATATTTTCAGCATGTAAAATTCTTCTAAAACACCCGCTTCCGATAAGTTTAGCGGTTTTAAATATTCAACATGGAAATCAAGTATAAACACAGTACTAGTAAAAGATGATCTAAAGTTTTTTTAACAGAGGAATTCCCTTTAACTTCCAGGTCATCTACAAACCAAAAGGTTGGGATGCTTATGATAGATGGATTAGGGCGACTCAAAAGGCCCGAGTCTATATACTAGCGAGCATATTTGATATACTAGCTAAGGAATAAGAGAGCATGGTTTCCGCTAAAGAAATCATGGATACGATGCAAACATTGTTGCGACAATCCGTTAAGCAAGATTCTCTCGATAAAGTTTATTACTATAACATAAAGGATATAACTTCTGTTAATGAGCATGTTATAGATGTTGGGTTGTATGTCCTAAAACTCGCAGTTTGTAATGTTAAACATATTTTATTTTTAATAAAGATGTTATTGACGTTTATTCAATAAAGTTGTTGTTGAATATATAAATTGCACTTGTTAAGATTAAATCCAATAAACTTAAAGATCCATGGCTATTATATGAATACCTGAACTTTATATGGAGACATAAGAGTGGATCAGGTTCAAGTAAATAGTCAGATGATCTATAGTATACAAATAAGGTTGGGTACCTTATTCTAGTAACACTATGGGATGCGGTCCACCTTGTAGTTGTTACAATCGTTATAAAGTGCTACAAACGAAGTGATCCTAATTCGTTTAGATAGAGACATGAGGAGTGGGGGCATCCTATGCAATGAGTTTATATAAGATCAGACCAAGAAATAAGTCACTCTCACTTTGTAACGTTGTTTAATTTTTAAGACTGACTATTTCAAAGCGATGACCTAGGTAACTTAACCTTAATCTTGAGCTAATTATGAACTCTTGTTTATTCGAGATTATCCTTAGATTTTCATGGGTGAGGGTTGGCTCAATAGCGCGAGCTCAATAAGCATCCCATTTCAGGGGTAAGACCGGGTAGATAGCTGGGGACATAAGGTGCAAGTTGGAATTCACTCCTACCCCTTTTTAGGGATAGTAGAGAGGTTATTCCCTTAAATACTAACTCCAGGTCTTGAACAGGGAGCTCCACCTTCTCATTGGCCCAAGAGAGATTCGGTTTGATGATTGGATCTCAAACAAATTGTTCATTAGAGGATTAGTGGAAGTTAAGGAGCAAAATGTAATCTCGGGGGTAAAACAACTATTGACCCAGCCGTTATTACGAACAACCTATGAAGAGTTAACTTACTAATCATGGTTATATCGAGTGGACACAATATATCTACAGTGAGAGGAGTGCAACTACAGGGCTTTAGTGGAGTGACCCGATAGTTAATTAATGGAGATTAATTTGGTTCAAAGAGTTTAGCCAATTAATCTCGGATCGTTGGAGCGAAGGATCTATAGGTCAATTAGGTTCCCTTACTAGCTCACAAACATTATAAAGCTCAGAATAGCATGATGAGTTCATTTGAAACGTTCAAATTCGAATTAAGGGAATTAGTAATTATATGTGATATAGTTACACATTTAATTATTGAATTAAACGGAATTGGAGAACGGATTAATATTTAAATATGATTTAAATATTAATTTCATAAATAGAGATTTTAATTAATTGAATTAGTTTTTGGTAAAATTAACTTTTTTTAGTTTAATTAAAGAATTAAAACTGAAAAAATGGTTTTGATTTTGAAATTTGATTTCAAAATTAAAAAGGAAATTGAAATTGCAAAAACCATAAAAAGTGGGATTTTCCCACTTTGGCTTAAGCACCTTAATCACCAAATTCCTCTAAATCCATCAAGTAGGTGGTGTCTTCATTTGATGAAGACTTTAAGCATGTTGTAGTTGAATAAAACAAAGTGGATTCAGCTGAGATTGATCCAGGCAAAGTTGAGAATTTATGGATTGAAGAGGTTAAAGAAGTGTTCTTCAACAAACCTAGAAGTTTCCTGATCTCCTCTAAAATTCTTCCCTAAATTCATATCATTTTGAGTCCCACAACTCAATCTAAGGTTCTAGAGGATAGTAGAAAAGATCTTGTGGTGGTTCACAACCAGTAAAGAAAAAGATTGCAGCTGAATTCGTGGATTGAAGAAAGTCTTCACAGGTATTGCTAAAACCCTCTTTTCATTTGTTGAACATGCTTAATTTGAAGCTAAATTGATGAATTAGAGTGCTTAATGATTATGTTTTCTTCTGCTACATGCTTGTAGAAACTAAAAATTAGTATTAGAGCATGATTTAAGCACTCAATTCGTGTTAATTTTGGCTTGGTGGTTGTTTTTCATAAGATGTATGAAAAAGGTTAACTGATATGGTTTTTCCTTAATTTTGGCATTTATTTCTCTTCAATTATGTTGTAATTCTTGTAATAGGCTCTTCTTTGATGGGTTTTAATGTGTGTTTAAGTGTATGTAAATTTATTGGAGTTATTAGAGTTGAAATTAGAATGTAATTGAAGAAAGAAGCACAGAAGGTCAGCAGCAATTTTCATGAGGAGCAACTACTACCAGGCAGTGTTGCAACGTTGGCCATAGAGCGTTGCAATGCTGCTCATCCTGAATATGAGGCATCACAACGTTGGGATGGGAGCATTGCAACGCTGCTTATCCCAGCACAGAAGTGCGCGTATGACCTAAACCGGCGGTTCAAGTGAACCGACTCAGCCGGTTCATGTCAAGGAGGTCCAATTCAACCCTTCCCAGATTGGTTCAACCCATTTGAAGCTTTGGAGGTTCTATCCAGGTTGTTCAGGTCAATTTCTATGGTCTAGAAGTGTTTTGGAGCCAGTTTTGCTGATTTTTGTAATAATTTAGGCCTTTTGCTTGCTTGAAATGCCAAAACTTGTCCATATCAGTGCGTGTTTAATTATTTATGCATGTGATGTATGTTATAATTAAATAAATCTTGTATGTACATATAGTATGCCATGTAGATTTAAAATCCACCATAGGAAGCATGTTACATGCATTGAAAGTATGTTATAAGGGTATAATATATAATATGCATGTTTAGGGTTTCAATTGTTTTATTATAAGTGTTATATTAAATCTTGAAATATTTGATTATTGTTATGGATGCAAAACATGTCTAAATTTTATAAGTTGTTATAAAATTGGGTTAGACATTTAAAATTCATAACAAAGATAAGTTGCATGCTCACATAGGTCAACTTCTTGTTTTAATAGTTAAAATAGGTCGCTACCTTACAAAACTTGGGTTATAAACTCAACCGGTATATAATCCTATCTAAGGCTGGGGATACTTAAGTTGATGGTCTACGAAACACCTTCTACCTAGTGATTATGGCCGAATAATTGAGCGTTGTTAACCAGAAAATTCAACTGGTATATAATCTTGTCTAAGGTGCCGAATACTTAAGTTAACGGTCTACGAAATACCTCTTACCTACGAGACACCTTCTTGTTGGTTTATCACCTATACTTAGGTTGTTTAATTAGCCGAAATATACCTAAGTAAAGATTTACCGAAAAACAAATAGAACACTACAGTGGGAGATTAATAACATATACAATATGTTGTTTTTAGCTCTCACGTCCCTAAGAGTTGACATCATGAGATCCATACAATGCTTTGTGTCGATTATAACTCGACTGCTCCATTCAGAAAGTATTTGCATGGGTCAATATCAAGGTGAATAGGGGAAGTAGTTCATAGTAAGTGGGCGAAGGATATGTGTCAATGTGTCCTGTGGTCTCTTTCATTAGTTTGGACCGTGAGATTCCTACGTTACACCTGTTGTCGTCTTTTGGACGGCATTAGCTAGTCACTAACTACGGCTATCCCCTTGGAGGGTTGTAACATAGGTTTCAGAACAACTCAAACTCTAGAAATTGATAGGATTTCTTAGGTCGATTCCCAACCTTGACTCTCCAATTCAGTAGTATTGTTGAGGCCGCTAATCTCTAAGATCTGAAAATGGAGGGTTACATCTACAAAATTACTAAGTGTTAGTAAGTTATTCACCGAAAACACAGATAGATCAACAAGAGTTGTTGATCGAGCAGGTCTTTCAACAAGAGTTGTTGATGAAACTAGTACTTCACATCCTTCTCAAGAGTTGAAAATGCCTCGATGTAGTGGGAGGGTTATGCAACAACCTGATCAGTACATGGGTTTAACTTAAACTCAGGTCGTCGTACTTGATGATGGCTTAGAGAATCCATTGACTTTTAAACAAGTAAGAACCAGTGGATAAAAGCTATGGACCTCGAAATGGAGTTAATGTACTTCAATTCAGTTTGGGATCTTCTAGATCAACCAGAAGGGGTAAAACCCATTGGTTGCAAATGGATCTACAAGAGAAAACGAGACCAAGCTAATGAGGTATAAACCTATAAAGCTAGACTCGTGGCAAAATGGCTTATCCAAAAAGAGTGGGTAGACTATGAAGAAACCTTCTCTCTGGTTGCCATGATCAAGTCTATTAGGATACTCTTATCCATTATCACCTTTTATGATTATGAAATCTAAAAAATAGATGTCAAAACAGCTTTTTTGAATGGCATTGCTGACTCCACTATAGAGTCAGAGTATGTAGCAGCTTTCGAAGCTACTACAAAGGCCGTCTGGCTCAAGAAGTTCTTGACAGAACTGGAAGTTGTTCCAAATATGTCTAGGCCAATCACCCTCTATTGTGACAATAGTGGGGTTGTGGCGAACTCTAAAGAGCCTAGAAGTCACAGGCGCGACAAACACATAGAGTGGAAGTATCACCTAATCCGCGAGATAGTGCATCGAGGGGACGTGATCGTCACGAAGATCGCTTTAGAGCACAATGTTGTTAACCCGTTTACAAAGGCTCTCACAGCTACAGTGTTTGAGGGTCACCTTCAGAGCATGGGTCTTCGGGACCGCTCGCGGCTAGACTAAGGGCAAGTGGGGAATTTTCTTGTACTAGTCTTTTATGCCCTAGTTTATTATTTTTTGTACTTGTTTTTGTACACCCTACTTCACTTAGGACAAGTGGAGATTTTTGGGGTTGATGCCCTAAAGTCTCATGTCCTGTTGTTTGTAAATAGTTTGTACGAACGCTTGTGATGTATAATATATGATATTTACTTCACTTCTTGATTTTGCTCATCTGGATATTTTATTTGCTTTTACCACAAACCAATAAACTAAAATCCCTAGTTGTCTTTATGTAACTTAAGCATGTATGTGGTGACATACAAGTGGATCATGTCTTAAGTGATAAACAAAATGGTCTGTAGTATATGGATATAAGAGGGAAACCTTATCCTGGGAACGCTACGGATATGGCCCACTTTGTGGAATAGTTACAAGTGTTGTGACTTGTCATTGATGGTCTGATCTTGATCATTCATGTAGGGGACATGCGAGCGGGAGCGTCCTACACAAAGAGTTTGTATAAGACCTGACCACAAAGTGTTAACATCTCATTATACAACCCCGTTCAGGACAGAGACTTCACTTCACTCCTAAGTGAATTGGGAACTCCTGTCATTAAGGGCGGTCCTTTGATTTGCATGGGTGCGTATGGCTAAGCCGCCAATTCAAACCTTCCCTTTTGGAGATTTTTCTAATTTGGGAGCTAGGAACTTAGCTACACAAGATGAAGTTCACTCATTCCCCAAAGCAGGGGCATGTAGATAGACAACACTTTTAAGGGCTAATTCCAGGGCTTGAACGATGTGCGGCCACACACCTTCTCATGGCCTGAGAGGTGTTCACACATAGTTGGACTATGTTGTATTGTTCACTAGAGGGATCAGTGGTACTTAAGGAGTGAGATGTAACTACTGGGGCAAAACGGTAAATTGGACCAGGTGTACTTACGAGCATCTGTGAAGGTTTATCGTACTCATGATTGGTTATATTCGATGGACATAGAAATATATCTGTAGTAAGAAAAGTTCAACTGTCGATCTTTAGTGGAATGCTTGGCAGCTAACGGATGGTGGATCCCGTGGCTAAAGAGTTTAGTCAACTATTCACGTACCATTCGAGCTTCGAGCTATAGATCCATAAGGTCTCGTTGGTAGCTTGGATAAAAGTTTAGAATCATATTTTGGGTTAGTTTGAAATGTTTAAATTGACAAGAGGGAGTTCGATTATATATGATATAATTGAACTGGTTAATTATATATGATATGATTGACTAAATGTATGAGATGCATTATTTTGGAGGAAATTGGATATAAATATGATTTATATCAAGTAGAGAAGAAAACACTATAGTTGATATATGATATCAAACTATAAGTTATGAATATAATATGATTATATTTATTAATTTAATAATTGGCCGAAGTTTTCTCCGAATTAGTGCATTAGTAGGAAGTTGAATTCAATTCTAGTAACTGAAGAACAAAATGAAAATAGTTTTCATTTTGCAAAAGAGACGCATAATCGCTCACGGTGTGATAGTATTGTATTGCTTAGTGTTGAGAACCTATACGAAGCGCCCACTTACTAAACGATCGCACACCCGCACTTTTCTAAACGATTGCCTGCGATTTCCTAAACGATCACTTACCTCTTCCAAGACGATCGCTTAGCACCTGAGCATATCTAAATGATCGCTTAGCTTATACTACACGATTGTGTACCCCGCTCTAAACGATCAAGCACCTGACTATACGATAGTCTTCCTTTTCTCCTACTTACTTGTTCGTAGTACACGATAGCCTTTCCTCCTCTCCTCTACCAATTCCATCAAAGCCCACACTTTGGATTCTCACTCCGAGAATACTGAGGGCATCTAGTGATGATGTTTTCCCTGTTGCCTGTTATTGGTGTGTTGTTGTTCATGTAAACAACCGTAGTGTTGCTGAGTGATCACTCTGGACGAGAAGAAGTGAGAGGAGTTCGTTCACGGAGAGACCAAGTGTTTTGAAGAAAGTCTTCCACTGGTACGTTCTCTCGGTCTTTTGTTTTTACCTTTTAAAGCATGCCAGTAATTTAGCATTAGCAATGCATATCTGTTTGTTTGAATGTATATGTGTAAATTCTATCATAATGAATTGGAAAGATCCGTTTTCACTCCTTCAATTGGTATCAGAGACAAGTTTCTGATATTCCAATTTCATTGATGCAAAGAATTACATTTACATTCTCGGTGGGTGTAACATGTCTACTCTCTGTTTTAATTGTTAATTCATTTGTGATGTGTGGATTAATGGAGTTTTCTGGGATAAAACCCCGGTTTGTTAAATTCTTTTACATTTCTAGTTAATTGTAAAGGCCCTTACGTTTTTAGGCATAATTAATTGCTATCAAGTCTGTATTCAAAGTTAGTTTGAGTTTTGAGTCATTCGTGAAGAAATTCGAAGCAAGGGTTGTTGTTCCTCGAGGAAGAAAACGATCAAGCATTGTTCGGATTGTGTAGACGATGGGGTAGACGATCGCTGAGTATCAGATGCTCGGGTGTCGTTTAACGTGCGTGCGCACTAGACGATCATATAGCTCAGCAAGCCTCATCATTTAGTTACTGACTATATGATCGCGGAGTAAAGGTGCGGTAAATCGTTTATTTTTCGTGTGTTAAGCAATCTAGACGATCAGGCTTTGCAGCCTCGTTGTCATCTAAGCGATTGTTTAACTTTTTGCTCTATCGTCTAGTGTTGCTACATGATCGTTTACCTGGGGGCGTTTACTAAATGATGAAGCTTCATCTGGCAGTTCAAGACCCATTTCGCCTGTGAACCGGTTTGCTCGATGGAAAAATATAATAGATAGAATTTTTCATTCCTGTTTTGTGTTGGTTCATCCCGGTCCATTAATCTTTTGTTTAATACATGAGATGTATGTTTATTTATATGTCATATGGTATGCACATATAGAAAATCTCACCTTTAGGTTATGCATTGGTCATACATCATCCCTTTATAATAAATGTTATGATTTAAAGAAGCATGATTTAAATTACGTAAGAGCATGCCCATGCATCATATAATATAAGAGTTATATTTATGCATGCATAAAAAGCATTGACATGCATCATCTTTATATTATAATTGTTATAGTATAAGGGTGTATGGAAAGCATGTTTGCTTGGTTATTACATGTATATAAAAGTTTGTATAGTAATGACTGGACATTGCATGAAGCATGACACATAGGTTACTTTACAAGCATTATAAATACCTTGTCATGTGGCAATTTGTTTTAGTTGTTTCTTTTTAAAGGTTAAAGAGAAATTAGAACTAAAAGCTATAAGAAAGACATGCATGCTCACTTAGGTTTAATTCATGGTTTTTAAATTTTTAAACCTTAGATGACATAGACCTAAGATCACGGTTCTAATATGATTAGCAGCCATTAGACGTTAATCTTTTAATCAATTTAGTAGGATTAAATTGACTAATAAAGGTTAAAGTGTAGCAAATCTATCTGTAAGGGACCTTTTAGCTAAGGCGGGTTCTGTCTAGGCTGAAGTATTTAAGTTAACGGAAACTTAATACCCCTACCTGGGAACCTACCTGAAAAGGTGAATTAGATAGATTTGATGCATGCATACAAGTTAAGAACAGTCCATTAAATTGTTTAAATGTGACTACTTGAACTTGTTTTATTTCATAGACAAAAGTTGTTTATGAGCGGGCTTAAAAGATGACTTAGACTAAAATCAATAGCCGGATTGTCTAGGTTAATAAACCCCTAGGTAGAATATTCAGTGGGAGGTACTTGGGGCATGTGATGCTTCATTTAAACCTCTCACGTTTCTCCCATATAGTCCACACCGTGAGATCTACTCTCGGCCTCGTGGCACCCTGGGAGTGTGCCCCTAAAGGATGGTGTTTGGGTAGGTCAATATCAAGGTGGATGGAGAGAATGTTCATAGTAAGTGGGAGCGGAAAGTGCGATAACGTATCCCATGGTATCCCTCGTTGGATTGAATAAAGTTCCTGCATATCACCTTAAGGCACCTTGGGAGTGTCCCCCTATAGGGTAGCAGTTTTGTACGTTTCTTTATTTGATCTCCTATAAGAGGATAAGATTACTTAGTCTCTTGTCCTAATCTGCTTCTTCTCTACACTGGGTTTATTAGGGCGGGATTCTAGCGCCCAAAACGAGGGGTCACACTTACGTGGAATCGTTAAGGGTTAATAGTTATGGACCAAATATATGGTGGCTGTTAGGTTCAGTTCCAAGAGTTGGTTCTGCCTGATGGTTGAGAATGTCTCATCTCAGTGAAGGGGCATCTGATCACCCCATCGGTGATATTTGTCCTGCCTCACTAGGGCATCATTGCAAAATAGAAGTCTTTTACACTTAGAGTACTTGGAAATTGTTTTGTTAAAATTAATTGGATAAAATGTGGTTTAGCAAAATCTTATAAAAGTTTGTTCGTTTTTCAGCAATAAGATTTAAAATGGCTACAGCCACTATAGCTTTGCTTAGTACCGACAAACTTACTAGCGACAACTTTTCGACTTGGAAACATATGATCACGACGATACTAATCATCGAGGATCTCATGTTAGCCCTTACGGAGGCCTGTCTTCTATTCCAGCTCCCAACGCCGCTCGAAATGTTCAAGAAGCGTACGAACGATGGACATGAGAAAACAAGAAGGCCCAAGCTTGGAACTGAACCTAACAGCCTCCATTTATTTGGTTCAATTCATGCCCAATATCACATCAAAATCGCGCATATAGGTTACATCTAATGTGCGAATAGCTACCTCTACCTGACATGCTTTTATATTTTCTGTAGCTAACATGATCTCTCTCGATGGAGTGGAAATGGACAATGCAAATGGCAAAGGTTCTGAGTCTAACATAGCATGCCTAAAAAATACAGCAGATATAAACAAATGCGAAGAGTTAGAGTCAAATAAACTAAAGCATGGTGTCCCAAAATGGGAAGTGTACCTGTCACCATGGTGCCTGACTTCTCGGCCTCACGCCAAGTGGTAGAAAACACCCTACCCTACTGTTTCTAATGACTTGGGCCTCCCTGAAACGAACTTACGGGCTGGCCCCTGTGTTCAGGTGCGTTCCTCCTCAGGCATCTATCTGACATATGCCCCTTCTGGCCACATCGAAAACAGATCCCAGAGCCAGCTAGACAACGTCCCAGTGTTGCTTATCACAAGTGATGCATATCAGCCTATCCTCCCTACCAGTCACAACCTGGGAACCCTGTTGTCCCCATTAATGTGGAGCATTCACTGTGTTCTGGCTTCTCTGTTGATGCTCAGAGCCCTATGTTCAACCTTCCTTTTCTGACCTGCGGAGGTCCCAATCCCGAGCAACCTCCTATATTCCTCTCCCACCTGGGAGTCAGCATCAATCCTCACGGCAGCCTATAGTGCCATAGCATTTGTCTTAAGATCCAAGGCATGCACCATCCCTCGTAGTCCACTCCTCAGGACCTGGATGAATCTCTCTGTCCTCGCTACCTTGGTGGCTACTGATTCAGGAGCAAAGCAAGACAACTTATCGAATTCTTGCTCGTATTCCTCCACCTACATAACTCCCTGCCTCAAGTTCAATAATTCTGCTTGTTTGTTGTATCGGGTGTTGGCTGAAAAGTACTTCTCATAAAAGCGCTCCTTGAACTGCACCCAGGTTGAAAGTTCACCACCAGTATCAATCATTTTTTCTGCTGAACGCCACCAGATTTTCGCATTACCAGTCAACATGAAGACTACGCATTGAAGCTTGTGCTCTTTCGGGCACCTCATAAAACGGAATATTGTCTCAATAGATGACACAACATCTTTGATTTTGTGGGGTCCCCCAACGATCCATTGAAGGGGCGAGGGTCATACTTCCGGAAATCCCTCAGATGTTTAGCCTCAAGAGATAGGCCCTGCATGTCTCTATCCTGCGGTCGGGTCTGTCATACTGCTCGGGTGGCACTGGTTCCTCCTGAGCCTCGGTTTGGGCAGCCTGTCCTGCCATCGTGCTACGAATCAACTCCTGCAGCTTTCCCATTAGAGAGGATGCAACAGCTTCACTAGTTCTAGCTTCCATCGCCTTTTCATCAATTTGGGTCACAGGAGGATTTGGAGCTGCTGGAACAGTCTAGCTACTCTCAACTTTCTTTGCTTGCATTTCTTCTCTAACTGTCTTTCTTGTTCTAGGTTTAAGTGCCACATCCTGTCATAAATTCATACGTTAACTAGTTATTTCTGGGTCTTTCTCAGACATCATGCATTTAAAACACTACATCACTGTTCTTATATATGCATTGAAACTTTCATTAGTAGAACATACCTGGCGATGGCGAGGGATCTGTTACTGGGCCACAGGGACTATCTAGACTTACGTAGTAAGTCAGTCTATAGAACCCAAAACATGGGCTCTTATACTAAATACATGAAGCATGACCCCCTAGGCTTAAGTTAGGCCATTATTAAATACATGCATGCATGGAACTCAAAACGACACTCGGTTATGGCGAAATAAATGCTAATTAAATAAGGTAAGTTCAAAAGACTTTACAGTCTCAACATCATAATCATTACTGTACGAATTTATGATATACATATAAACCTCAACACCCTGGTTTTACAACATACATGTATACCTCAACATTATTAGATCGAATACAACCATACGGAAGCACATACCATCTCATACTAGCATTCAAGTGTTTATGTGCGTAAATAAATAATTCAGATCTCGTACTAGAACATACTTTGATCATATTATACTATCAGTCTATCATGCTAACATTCTGCCATAACATACATTTATCATGCTAGCATACATATAATGCCTGGCCCGTGGGCAGTTCCAGTAGTAAGATTACTTACCTCAAATTACGCCTAAGTGGCAAGCAATTTAATCCTTCCACTCGCTCCAAAACTGCCTTCGATCTCTCAAACAAATGCCTCAATCTAGGCAATTCAATAATAGTGGTTAGAACCTAAAAACCCAACAACTATATTTTAATCTAATCCTTTGAAGGCTTAATATACTTACCAAAACGTTACTTGGTCAAAAATTAGTTTTGAACTTAAGTTCGTTTGCGAACCCAACTTAATCGTTCGCAATGCCTGACAACACACTTCTACCTTAAAAATTCCACCAATGCTTGAATCTATGGCCCAAACACAATGGGTATTAATAAATGGAAGCCAAAACTTGATGGATACTAAAAATCTTCAAGAAAACCCATAAAAGTAACACACTGTGATGGGCCAAAGAAGAGATCATCGGTCAGACGTGAGAAGCCCAACAAGGACAGCTAGAGCGACAGTATGCTTCGACGGAGACGACGACGCTGCACGGTGAGGCGAGGATCGCGCAACTGAGGCTGGGGCAGATCCAGGCAGCGGCTTCGGTGGTCGGTCGGCGAGCGCGAACAACGACTCGGCAAAGAGGATTTGGGGTGGGTGTCTATCGGCTGGGGAAGGGAAGAAATTTCGAGGGAGGGGGGCGCCGGACGTGAGGAAGTAAAGAGGGTGGGGTTTGACTTTTTATTAAAATAATAATAATATAATAATAATAATAATAAAGGAAATAATATATATACATTATTTTCCTTTCCGTTTTATACTATTTAATTCCTTTCTGTTTCAAAAGAAAATTAATTCCTGCCATTATTTTCAATTTGAATAATTTCACGCCAATAGTTAAATTACTACATTTACACTTGAAGTCCAAAATTCAAAAATGGCCTCCAACTAATAACAATTACTTAATTCCAAATAATAAAGTTAGAGAAATTACATTATTGCTAAAAAAAGTGTGGGTGTTACATGGAGGAAGGCACCTCTGTTCGTGAACATGTGCTTAATATGATGTCCATTTCAATGTGGCGGAGATGAATAGGTCTAGTATCGATGAGGGCAGTCGGGTTAGCATAATCCTGCATTCATTGCCGGAGAGCTTCTTACACTTTGTTAGAAATGTGATTCTTAACAAAGTGAAATATACCCTTACAACTCTCCTCAACAAGTTGCAAACATACCAATCTTTACTAAAAAGTAAGAAGAGAAAAGGGCTAAGGCAAATGTTGCTTCATCCTGTAGGACGTTCCATCGAGGTTCGACCTTCAGAAAACGAAGTTTTACACCTTCTACTTCTAACTCTGCAAAGGGGAAGAAGAAGAAGAGTGGTAAGGGGAAAGGGAAAATGCCTGCTAACCCGCCACCTGTGGCACCAAGGAGACGTCTACCGTCAGTTGAAAAGGAAAAATGTTTCCACTAAAACCAGGACGGACACTGGAAGAGGAATTGGCCTCACTGGCTAAAGGAAAGGAAGGCCGCCAAAGCTAAGGCTAAGGCAGATAAAGATAAATATGATTTACTTGTGCTAGAAACATGTTTAGTGGAGAATGATGATTCTGTCTGGATAATTGATTCGGGCGCCACTAATCACGTTTGTTCTTCTTTTCAGGGGATTAGATCCTGGAGACAATTGGAGGCTGGTGAGATAACGATGCGAGTAGGCACCGGGCACGTAGTCTCAGTTGCGGCAGTGGGAGGCATCTAATTATCTTTATAGAATAGGTTTCTATTTGTAAAAGAAGTGTATGTTGTTCCTAAATTTAAGAGGAAACTTATTTCTGTAAAGTGTCTGTTACAATGTAAATATATGCTTTTTTTAATGTGGATAAAGTGTTTATTCATAAAGACAGTGTTGAAATTTGTACAGCTTATCTCGAAAGTAACTTGTATGTACTAAGACCGTTAGCCTTAAGTTCCCTCTTTAACATAGATTTGTTTAAATCTGCCGTAACTCAATCTAAACGTCAATGAATTTCTCCAAAAGAAAATGCCCAACTTTGGCACCTTCGATTAGGGCACATTAATCTCAATAGGATTGGGAGGTTGGTAAAGAATGGACTTCTAAGTGAGTTAGAAGAAACTTCTTTACCAGTTTGCGAATCTTGCCTTGAGGGTAAGATGACTAAAACACCTTTTACTGGAAAAGGTTATCAAGCCAAAGAGCTTCTTGAGTTAGTACATTCTGACCTTTGTGGTCTTATGCATGTGCGAGCCCGAGGTGGCTATGAGTATTTTATCACTTTCACTAGTGATTATTCTAGGTATGGGTACGTTTATCTCATGCAACAGAAGTCTGAATCATTTGAATAGTTCAAAGAGTTCAAGACTAAAGTTGAAAATGCATTGGATAGACGGATTAAAACATTTCGATCAGATCAAGGTAGAGAATTTTTGGATTCTAGGTTCTAGGACTATTTGATAGAACATGGAATCGTTTCCCAACTCTTAGTGTCGGGTACACCTCAATAGAATGGTGTAGCGGAGAGAAGAAATAGAACCTTGTTTGACATGGTTCGTTCAATGATGAGTTACGCTTCCTTACCGGACTCGTTTTAGGGTTTCGCAGTGGAGACTGCGGTTTACATACTCAATTGTGTTCCTTCTAAGAGTGTTGCAAGAATACCTCTGGAGTTATGGAATGGGCATAAAGCTAGTTTACGTCACTTTCGCATTTGGGGTTGCCCTACACATGTGCTTGAGGAAAATCCCAAGAAGTTGGAACCATGGTCGGTTATGCCTTTTTGTAGGCTACCCCAAAGGTACACGAGGGGGTTATTTTTATGATCTGTTGGAAAATAGGGTGTTTTTTTCCACGAACGCTACTTTCCTAGAGGAGGATCATAGTAAGAAGCACAGTCTATGTAGTAAAGTCGTGTTACGTGAGCTTTCCAATGAAACTACTGAAACTTCAACAAGAGTTGTTGAAGAACCTACTTCATCAGCAAGAGTTGTTGATGATAGTTCATCTAGTAGGTTGGTTCCACCTCAAGAGTTAAGGGAACCTTAATGTAGTAAGAGGGTTCCAAACCCGCCCGTTCGCTATCTGGGTTTCACGAAAATCCTTGCTATGTAGAAGATCGCGATGTTGAGGATCCGTTTGTCTTATCAGAAGGAAATGGAGGATATAGACCGGGATGAATGGGTTAAAGCCATGGATCTCGAGATGGAGTCGATGTACTTCAACTCAGTATGGGATCTTGTAGATCAACCTGATGGGGTAAGACCTATAGGTTGTAAATGGATCTACAAGTACAAACGAGGTGCTGATGGGAAGGTGCAAACCGTCAAGGCTCGACTTGTGGCAAAGGGTTATACCTAGGTAGAGGGAGTCGACTATGAGGAGACTTTCTCAACTGTTGTCATGTTAAAGTCGATTCGCATCCTCCTGTCCATTGCAGCTTATTATAACTATGTGATTTGGCAAATAGACGTCAAGAAGGCCTTTCTGAATGGCAATCTTAAGGAGACCATTTACATGGTGAAACCCGAGGGATTCTTATCCCAAGGTCAAGAGCAAAAGGTTTGCAAACTGAATCAATCCATTTATGGGCTGAAACGGGCGTCTTGATCTTGGGACATACGGTTTGATGTTGCGAGTCGTATGGCTTTAACCAGAACGTTGATGAATCTTGTGTCTACAAAAAGATTTTCAATGCTTTAGTAGTTTTCTTAGTGTTGTATGTAGATGATATACTACTCATTAGGAATGATGTAGGTCTACTGACTGCTGTTAAGAATTGACTCGTAACCCAATTCCAAATGAAAGATTTGGGAGAGGCTCAGTTTGTTCTGGGTATACAGATCATTCGGGATCGTAAGAACAAAGTGCTAGCGCTGTCTCAAGCATCGTACATTGACAAAATATTGCTCAAGTACTCGATGCAAGACTCCAAAAGGGACCTACTGCCATTCAGGCATGGAGTCACTTTGTCTAAGTACATGTGTCCTAAGACGCCTCAAGAGGTTGAGGAAATGAGACGAGTCCCATATGCATCTGTTGTTGGCAGTTTGATGTATGTGATGCTTTGTACTAAACCAAACATCTACTACATTGTAGGAATAATCAGTAGGTATCAGTCTAACCCAGGCCAGGATCACTGGACCGCAGTGAAGAATATCCTCAAATATCTTTGAAGAACGAGGGACAACATGCTCGTGTATGGATCTAAGGATTTGATCCTTATTGGATACACAGATTCTAACTTTCAAACTGATTAGAACTCTCGTAAGTTCACTTCAGGAGCTGTAGTGTTGCGAAGCACTAAGCAGAGGTGCATCGCTGACTCCACTATGGAGGCAGAGTACGTAGCGACTTGCGAAACTGCTAAGGAGGCCATCTGGCTCAAGAAGTTGTTCCAGATATGTCTAGGCCAATCACCCTCTATTGTGACAATAGTGGGGTTGTGGTGAACACCAAGGAGCCTAGGAGTCACAGAGGACGTGATCGTCACGAAGATCACTTCGGAGCACAATGTTGTTGACCCATTTACAAAGGCTCTCACAGCTACAATGTTTGAGGGTCACCTTCAGAGCATGGGTTTACGGGACCGCCTTTAACTACACTGGGGCAAGTGGGAGATTTTCTTATACTGGGCTTTTATGCCCAAGTTATTTTTTTTTTTTTTGTACTTGTTTTTGTACACCCTACTTCGCTTTAGGACAAGTGGGGGATTGTTGGGGTTGATGCCCTAAAGTCTCATGTCCTGTAGTTTGTAAACAGTTTGTACGAACGCTTGTGATCTATAATATATGATATTTACTTCACTTCTTAATTTTGCTCATCTGAATGTTTTATTTGCTTTACCACAAACCAATAAACTAAAATCCCTAGTTGTCTTTATGTAACTTAAGCATGTATGTGGTGACATACAAGTGGATCATGTCTTAAGTGATAACCAAAATGGTCTATAGTGTATGGATAAAGGAGGGAAACCTTTTCCTGGTAACGTTATGGATGCACCCGCTTTATGGAATAGTTACAAGTGTTGTGACTTGTCACAAATGGTTTGATCCTGATCATTTATGTAGGGGATATGCAAGCGGGGGTTTCCTATACAAAGAGTTTGCATAAGACCTGACCACGAAGTGTTAACGTCTCATTATATAACACCGTTCATGACAAAAACTTCACTTCACTCCTGAGTGAGTTGGAAACTCCTGTCATTAAGGGCAGTCCTTTGATTTGCATGGGTGCGAGTGGCCAAGCCACCGACTCAAACCTACCACTTTGGTGATTCGTCTAATTTGGGAGTCGAGAACTCAGCTGCACAAGATGGAATTCAATCCTTCCCTAAAGCAAGGGCAAGTAGATAGACAGCTCCCTTAAGGGCTGATTCCAGGGCTTGAACGATGTGTTGCTACACACCTTCTCATGGCCCGAGAGGTGTTCACACATAGTTGGACTATGTTGTATTGTTCATTAGAGGGATCAATGGTACTTAAAGAATGAGATGTAACTATAGGGGCAAAACGGTAAATTGGCCCAGCGGTACTTACGAGCATCTGTGAAGGGTTATCGTACTCATGATTGGTTATATCCGATGGACATAGAAATATATCTGTAGTAAGAAGAGTTCAGTTATCAGTCTTTAGTATAATGCCTGACAGTTAACGGATGGTGGATCTCGTGGCTAAAGAGTTTAGTCAACTTTTCAAGTACCATTGGAGCTTCTAGCCATAGGTCTATAAGGTCCCGTTGGTAGCTTGGATAAAAGTTGAGAATCAGTTTTTGGGTCAGTTTGAAATGTTCAAATTGACAAGAGGTAGTTCGATTATATATGATATAATTGAACTGGCTAATTATATATGATTTGATTGACTAAATGTATGACATACATTATTTTGGAGGAAACTGGATATAAATATGATTTATATCAAGTAGAGGAGAAAACACTATAGTTGGTATATGATATCAAACTATAGGTTATGATTATAATATGATTATATTTATTAATCTAATAATTGGGCGGTTATGAGATAATTGGCCGAAGTTTTCTCCGAATTAATGCATTAATGGGAAGTTGAATTTAGTTCTAGTAACTGAAGAATAAAATGAAAATAGTTTTCATTTTGCAAAAGAGACGTATAATCACTCACGGTGTGATAGTATTATATCGCTTAGTGTTGAGAGCTTATACAATAGCGCTCGCTTACTAAATGATCGCACACCTGTGCTTTTTTAAACGATCGCCTGCGATTTTCTAAATGATCGTTTACCTTTTCCTAGATGTTCGCTTAGCGTCTGAGCATATCTAAGCGATCATTTACCTTTTCATAGACGATCGCTTAGCTTTTACTACACAATCGTGTACCTCGGTCTAAAAGATCAAGCACCCGACTATACAATAGTCTTCCCTTTTCTCCCACTTGCTTGTTCGTAGTACACGATAGCCTTTCCTCCTCCCTTCGACCAATTCCATCAAAGCCCACCCTTTGGATTCTCACTCTGAGAATACTGAGGTCTTTCAGTGGTGGTGTCATCCTTGTTGCCTATTGCTCGTGTGTTGTTGTTCATGTAGACGACCGTGGTGTTGTTGGGCGATCGCTTGCTAGACGAGAAAGAGCAAGAGGAGTTCGTTCACGGAGAGACCTAGTGTTTTGAAGAAAGTCTTCAACTGTTACATTCTTTTGGTCTTTTGTTTTTACCTTTTAAAGAATGCCAGTAATTTAGCGTTAGTAATGCATATCTATTTTTTTTTAAAATGTATATGTGTAAATTTTGTCACAATGAATTGGAAAGACCCGCTTCCGCTCATAGGTACTATTGTATAAGAGTTCCTTCATAAAGTTATTGAATATATAAATTGCACTTATTAAGAATTAATCCAATAAACTTAAATATCCATGGCTACTATATGAATATTTTAACTTTATATGGAGACATAAGAGTGGATCAGGTTCGAGTAAATTATCAAAATGATCTATAGTATACGTATAAGGTTGGGTACCTTATTCTGGTAACACTATTGGATGTGGGTCACTTTGTAGTTTTACAATCGTTGTAAAGTGCCACAAACGAAGTGATCCTAATTCGTTCATGTGGAGACATGAGGAATGGGGGCGTCCTGTGCAATGAGTTTGCATAAGATCGGACCAAGAAATAAGTCACTCTCACTTTATAATATTGTTTACTGTTTAAGACTGACTATTTCAAAGCGATGACCTAGGTAACTTAACCTTAATCCTAAACTGACTATAAACTTTTGTTTAGTCAAGATTATCCTTAGATTTTCATGAGTGAGGTTGGCTCAAGAACGCCAGCTCAATAAGCCTCTCATTTCAGGGGTAAGACTGGGTAGATAGCTGGGGATATAGGGTGCAAGATGGAATTTATTCTTACCCATTTTTCGAGATAGTAGAGAGGTTGTTCCCTTAAATACTAATCCTAGGTCTTGAACAAGAAGCCCCACCCTCTCATTGGCCCGAGAGAGATTCAATTTGATGATTGGATCTTAAACCAATTGTTCACTAGAGGATCAGTGGAAGTTAAGGAACAAAAAAAAATCTCGGGGGTAAAACAACTATTGACCTGGTCGTTATTACAAACAACCTGTGAAGGGTTAACTTACTAATCATGGTTATATCGAGTGGACACAATATATCTACAGTGAGGGAAATGCAACTACTGGTCTTTAGTGGAGTGACCCGATAGTTAATGAATGGGGATTAATTTGGTTTAAAGAGTTTAGCCAATTATTCTTGGATTGTTAAAGCCCATGATTTGTACGTCTATTAGGTTCTCCTACTAGCTCAAAAAGATAATAAACTTAGAATAGCATAATGAGTTAATTTGAAACATTGAAGTTCAAATAAAGGAATTAGTAATTATATGCGATATAATTATGCATTTAATTATTGAATTAAATGAAATTAGAAAATTGATTAGTACTTAAATATGATTTAAATATTTATTGCATGAATAGGGATTCATGATAGTGGAATTAGTGTTTAATTAATTTAATATTTGATATTAAATTAATAGAATTAACTAAATTATTTAATTAATATTAACTTTGTTTGAAAAATTAATTAATTGAATTAATTTTTGGTAAAAATAACTTTTTTCAGTTTAATTAAAGAATTAAAACTAAAAAAATGGTTTTGATTTTGAAATTTGATTTCAAAATTAAAAAGGAAATTGAAATTGCAAAAACCACAATAAGTGGGATTTCCCCACTTTGGCTTAAGCACCTTAATCACCAAATTCCACTAAATCCACTAAGTAGGTGGTGTTTTCATTTGATGAAGACTTTAAGCATGTTGTAGTTGAATAAAATAAAGTGGACTCAGCTGAGGTGGATCCAGGCAAAGTTGAGAATTTCTGGATTGGAGAGGTAGAAGAAATATTCTTTAACAAACCCATAAATTTGCTGATCTCCTCTAAAATTCTTCCCTAAATTCATATCATTTTGAGTCTTACGACTCAATCTAAGGTCCTAAAGAATAGTAGGAAAGATTTTATGGTGGTTCACAACCAGTAGAGGAGAAGATTGCAATTGAATTCGTGGATTGAAGAGAGTCTTTACATATATTACTAAAACCCTTTTTTCATTTGTTGAACATACTTAATTTGAAGCTAAAACTGATGAATTAGAATGCTTAATGATTATGTTTTCTTCCGCTGCATGCTTGTTGAAACTAACACTAGATATGTTGAAAGTAATAAACATAAATGTCATAGATGAGAAAGCTAAGAAAGCACAACAAAGTAAATATGATTTACTGGTTGTTGAAACATGTTTAGTGGAAAATGGTAGGTTAACCTAGATATTGGATTCAGGTGCCGCTAATCATATTTACGCTTTTGCTCGGGAAACTAATTCTTAAAGGTAGCTTGTAGAAGGTGAGACAACTTTCAAGGTTGGGATCGAGGAGGTTATCTCAGCTAAGTGGGAGATATGAAATTGCTTGTTGAAGATAGATTCATTTTGTTTAAAAATGTATTTTATGTTCCTACTATGAGGAGGAATTTAATATCTATCTCATGTTTTCTAGAACAAAAGTAAAAAGTTTCTTTTGAAGTTAATGACGTGTTCAATATTTCAAAAGGAATTAAAATATGTTTTGAAAAAGTAGAAAACAACTTATATGTGTTAGAACTAACTAAGGCAAGCTGTTTTGAATATAGAGATTTTTAAAACAGCTGAAACTCAAAATAAGAAGCGAAAAGTTTCTCCTAATGCCTATCTTTGGCACTTAAGACTTGGCTACATAACTTTCAATAGGATTGAGAGATTGGTTAAGAGTGGGCTCCTAAATTAGTTAGAAGACAACTCTTTACCTTCATGTGAATCTTGTCTTGAGGATAAAATGACCAAAATATCTTTTACGAAAAAAGGTCTTAGAGCAAAAGAACCTTTAGATCTCGTACATTCAGATCTCTGTGGTTCGATGAATGTCAAGGCACGAGAAGGGTATGAATAATTCATCAGTTTATTGATGATTATTATAGATATGGCTATATGTTTCTAATGCATCATAAGTTCGAAACCCTTGAAAAGTTCAAGGAGTATAAGGTAGAGGTTGAGAACCAGATAGGTAAAAGGATTAAAACACTTTAATCAGATCGAGGTGGGGAGTATATAGACTTGAAATTCCAAGACTACTTGATAGAACATGAAATTCAGTCTCAGCTTACAACACCCAGTACACCTTAACAAAATAGTGTAACGGAAAGGGGAAATAGAACCCTGCTAGACATGGTTCGTTCAATGACGAATTATGCTTAGTTGCCTATTTCATTTTGGGGACATGTAGTAGAGACTGTTGTTTATATTTTGAACATGATTCCTTCAAAAAGTGTTTCTGAAACACCTTATGAGTTATAGAGAGGACGTAAAGGTAGTTTACATCACTTCAGGATTTGGGGAAGCTCAACACATATGCTAGCTCAGAACCCAAAGAAGTTGGAACGTCGTTCGAAAGTATGCCTATTTTTGGATACCCCAAAGAAACAAAAGGTGGTCTATTTTATGATCCTCGGAAGGATAAGGTATTGGTATCAACAAATCCAACATTCTTAGAGGAAGACTAAATCAGAAATTATCAACCTCGCAGTAAGCTAATATTGAGTGAAATGACCAAAGAAACTACAGATAGATCGACAAAGGTTGTTGATCAGGTTGGTCCTTCAACAAGAGTTGTTGATGAAACTAATTCATCACATCCTTCTCAAGAGTTGAGAGTGCCTCAACGTAGTGGGAGAGTTGTTTAATAACCTGACCGTTAAATGGATTTGACAGAAACTCAGGTCGTCATACTCGACGATGGCTTGGAGGATCCATTAATCTTTAAACAAGTAATGGAATAATTGGATCAAGACCATGGACCTCGAAATGGAGTCTATGTACTTCAATTCATTCTAGGAACTTGTAGATCAATCAGATGGGGTAAAACCTATTGGTTGTAAATTGATCTACAAGATAAAATGAGACCAAACTGGTAAGGTACAAACCTACAAAGCTAGACTCGTGGAAAAAAGGGTTTACCCAAAGAGAGAGGGTAGACTATGAAGAACCCTTTTCCTTAGTTGCCATGATTAAGTCTATTAGAATCTTCTATGCGCTGCTGCCTTTAATGATTACGAGATATGGAAAATGGATGTTAATATGGGCTTTCTGAATGGCTATCTTGAAGAGAGTATTTATATGTCTCAATCAGAGGGGTTCATTGAACAGGATTAAAAGTGAAAGGTTTGCAAGCTTAAAAAATCCATTTATGGGCTAAAACAAGCATCTTGATCCTGGAATATAAGATTTGATATCGCGATCAAATTTTATGGCTTTGAACAAAATGTTGACGAACCTTGTGTATACAAAAAAATTGTCAACAAGACTGTCGCTTGTCTAGTATTATATGTTGATGATATCCTACTCATTGCGAATGAGGTAGGATTTCTTGTTGACATTAAGGGATGGCTAGCATCACAATTTCAAATGAAATATTTGGGATATGCACAATATGTTCTTGGAATTCAAATAGTTTAGAATTGCAAGAACAAAATGCTAGCATTATCTCGAGCATCTTATATTGACAAGATGTTGTCTAGATATAAAATGAAAAATTCCAATAGAGGTCTATTACCTTTCAAGCATGGAATTCATTTATCTAAGGAACAATATTCTAAGACACATCAAGAGATTGAGGTTATGAAATGAATTCCTTATGCATCAGCAGTTGGGAGTTTGATGTATGTCATGTTGTATACATGCCTAGACATATGCTATGCAGTTGGACTAGTCACGGGTTTCAGTCTAATCCTAGATATGATCATTGAACTGCCATTAAAAACATCCTCAAGTATCTTTAGAGAACGAAGGACTATAGGCTTGTGTATAATGCTAAAGATCTGATCCTTACATGATACATTGATTCTGATTTTCAAACTTATGTGGATTATATGAAATCAAATTTGGGATCAGTATTCACTCTGAATTAAGGAGCTATAGTATGAAGGAATATAAAGAAAATTTGTATTGCTAACTCCACCATGGAAACAGAATATATAGCTGCATGTGAAGCAACAAAATAAGCAGTATCGCTTAGGAAGTTCTTGAACAATTTGGAAACAGCTCAAAATATGCATATGACTATCACTCTCTATTGTGATAACAGTGGAGTAGTTTCAAATTCCAAAGAACCAGGGAGACATAAGTGCGGGAAGCACATGGAGTGCAAATACCATCTCATCAAGGAGATAGTACACTGAGGAGATGTGATCGTCACGCAAATAGCCTCAGAAGACAATTTAGTTTATCCATTTATAAAGGCTCTCACGAGTAAAGTATTCGAGGGTCACCTAGATGGACTAAGACTACAAGATTCTTAAATCTAAGGCAAGTAGGAGAATTCATGAGTATCTAATGCCCTAGTTTATTGTATTTATATTTATTCTCTTATACTCGACATTGTATATATATGTAAACTCACTAGAGTTTAGTTCAAGTGGGAGTTTGTTGGGTTGTATGTCCTAAAATTCACAGTTTGTAATCTTTAAACATATTCTATTTGCAATAAAGTTGTTATTAAGGTTTATTCAATAAAGTTATTATTAAACATGTAAATTGCACTTGTAAAGTCTAAATTCATTAAACTAACAAACCCCTGGCTATAGCATGAACATTTAAACTTTATGTAGAGATATAAAAAAGGATCAAGTTTGAGTATATAGCCAAAACGGTGTATAAGCATAAGGATAGGGTTGAGTACCTTATCCTGGGGATACTATGGATGTGACCCTCTTTGTTTTTTATACAAATGATATGATCCTGAAATCATTCATGTGAGACATGCGAGTGGATACATCCTATACAAGAATTTTTTAATAAGACTAGACCACGAAATAGTCACTTTTTTTTATAATATCATTTACTATTAAAACTAACTATTTCAATCTAATGACCTAAGGTAACTCGATCTTAATCCTGAGCTAACTATGAAATCCTACTTATTCGGGATTATCATTTAACTTGCATAGGTGAGAGTGGCTCAACATCGCCACTCAATAAGCCTCCCATTTTAGGGGTAAGACCAAATAGATAGTTAGGGACATATTTCTGCAAGATGGAACTCACTCCTACCCAATTTCAGGGTTAGCAGATAGGTTGTTCCCTTAAGTACTGATTCCTAGTCTTGAATAAGGGGTCTCGCCCTCTCTATGACTAAGAAGGACTCGGGTTATTGGTAGGGCCATAAACCAAAAGATCAGTGGAAACTTAAGGAGCAAGATGTATTATAGGGGTGAAACCGTAATTTTGACCTCATTGTGAATACGAACAATATGTGGAGGATCAATTTACTAATCACGGTTAAATCAAGGGGACAGAAATATATCTATAGTGAGGAGAGTGCAGGTACTAGGCTTTAGTGGAGTGATCGATAGTTAACGAATGTTGGTCAATTCGATTAAAAGAGTTTGACCAATTAATCTCGGATTGTTGGACTCATGATCTGTAGGTCCATTAGGTCCCCCTACTAGCTCATAAACGGATTAAACCTTATAATAGTGTGATGAGAGAATTTGAAATATTCAAATTCGGTTTAAGGGAATTATCAATTATACACGATATAATTAAACGTTTAATCATCGAGTTAAACGAAATTGGAGAGATGTAAATATTTAAATTTGATTTAGATATTTACATCTCTCCAATTTCGTTTGAATTTGATTTAAATATTTATCACATGAATAAGAATTCATGTTTGGAATTGGTGTAAAATTAATTTTATATTTGATATTAAATTATTGTAATTAATTCAATTGTTTAATTGATTATTTAAAATTAATATTATTTAAAATCAATTATTAGAATTTATTTTAATTAAAATTATTTTTAAATTGAATTTTGTTTTTTAGTCAAAATTATTTTAATTATTTTATCAAAAATGATTTAAAAATTATCCGTTTATTTGTGGGAAAATCTCACCTAATCAACTAAATTTACACCTAAAAAATCCTTTTTTAGGTGTGTGATTGGTGTAAATTTTTAATGAATTCATTTTGCATGACGTTCACATATAAATTGAAGGTTTGAACTCATATTAGGGGTTCATGCAATTCTGAAATTAAAAGAGAAACTTTGTTCTCTTGTTTCCTACACCTGTTTGCTCCAATTACCTAAATTGACTCTCATTTTGGATCCCAATATCCGGCAAGAAGATAGTAGGGAAGACACTTGTGGTGGTCTACAAGCCATTGAAGAAGAGAATCAAGCTGAAGATTGAAGCTTGGAGTTCTTCAAAAGTATTCACTAAAACCCTAAATTCTGGAATATTATGGACTTACATGCTTGTGATCTAAAATTAATGTAGTTAGAGTGTTGAAGATCCTTATGAAGGAACTCTTATTCAAGAGTACCTACGAGTGGAATTGGATCTTTCCAATTCATTCTGACAGAATTACCGCATATACATTCAAACATACTTTCATAATGCTAAAGAGATCAAGAAATCATACCAGATGAAGATTTCTTCTTCACAACGAGTCTGAATCAAATTGCAGAATGGTATTTGATTATATATGATTTTGCAAAAAAAGAAGAAAAGGGAAGTCAGGAATGAAGCATAGAGTTTTTATAGGTAAATGAAGAGGTGTAATTAAATATGATATAATTAACTTTATGTATGGAATACATTAATTTTAGGAAATTAGATATAAATATGATTTATATCTAGTACAGGAAAATATTATAATTAATATATGATATTAATTATGTGTTATGAATATGATAAAATTCATTCATGGACGGTTATATAAGGAAATAGGAAGGCGCCTCTTCTGTTCTAAATAACGGATGAGTGCATTATAAATAGTTGGACGATGCGTTGAGAACAAGGTAGGCGGACATTGTGGAAAAAGATAGTGTCATCGTTTAGAAAATCAGTGACTACACGATCGCATACATATACGATATTGCTAAGCGATCGCATATCGATTACACGTTGCGTGCTATTATCTAAACGGCTGTTTACCTTTTTCCTAAGCAATCGTTTACCTCCTGATATTTATTAAACGATCATATAGACGATCACTTAGTTTTTCCTACGTGATTGTTTGGACGATCGCTCACCCTTTCCTACACGATTGTTTATATTTTCCTACATGATCGTTTAGACGATCACTTACTTTTCTTACATGATCGTATACTTCACCTAAACGATCAAGCAACTTGTCTATGCGATAGACGACCGCATCTCCCACTTGCTTGATCGTTGTGTACGGTCTCTTTCTTCTCTCTTCCCTCTACTAAATCGAAAAGCCCATACTTTGGATTCTCACTCCAAGAATACCAAGGGCTCTGAGTGGTGTTGTCTTCTCCGTTCCTTCTGTCCGAGTGGTGATGTGTTTAAGGTAGACGGTTGGGCATAACA